>NC_085048.1:1431286-1458786 GCF_963662255.1 Cinclus cinclus
GGGGAAAAGGGAGAGGAAAAAGGGGGAAAAGGGAGAGGAAAAAGGGGGAAAAGGGAGAGGAAAAAAGGGAAAAGGGAGAGGAAAAAAGGGGAAAAGGGAGAGGAAAAAAGGGGAAAAGGGAGAGGAAAAAAGGGGAAAAGGGAGAGGAAAAAAGGGAGAGGAAAAGGGGAAAAGGGAGAGGAAAAAAGGGGAAAGGGAGAGGAAAAAAGGGGAAAAGGGAGAGGAAAAAAGGGGAAAAGGGAGAGGAAAAAAGGGAGAGGAAAAGGGGGAAAAGGGAGAGGAAAAAAGGGAGAGGAAAAGGGGAAAAGGGAGAGGAAAAAAGGGGAAAAGGGAGAGGAGAAAATGGGAAAAGGGAGAGGAAAAAAGGGAGAGGAAAAGGGGAAAAGGGAGGGGAAAGAAGGGAAAAGGAGGAAAGAACTGGGAAAGAAACGGGGAAATGGTGGGAAAAGGAGGGGAAAGGGAATGTGGGGATGGAATTGGGGAAAGGAGGAAAAATGGGGAAAAGGAGCAGAAAAAGGGGAAAAAAGGGAAAAATGAGAAATAGGGGAAAAGATGAAAAGGAGGAAAAGGAAAAATGGGAAGGGAGGAGAGGAATAAAGGAAAAGAGGGAAAAGGGGGAAAGGAAAAAGGGGAAAAGAAGGAAAAGGGAAAGGGGAGGGAAAGAAGGAAAAGGGAAATGAGGAAAAAAAAGGAAGTAAAAGGAAAAGCAGGGAAAGAGGAAAAACGGAGTAAAAAGGAAAAAGGAGGAGAAGAAAAATGGGGAATTAAAAAAAAAGGAGGAAAAAGAAGGAAAAGGGGGAAAAAGGAAAAAAAGGAAAATGGGGAAAAGAAGGAAAAGGGGAGGAAAAAAGGGAAGAGAAAAAGAAGGAAAATGGAGGGAAAAGGAGGGGAAGGAAAATGGGGAATATTAAAAAAAATAAAAGAGGGAAAAGGAGGAAAAGAGGGAAAATGATGGGGGAGGAAAGGAGGAAAATAAAAAATGGAAGGAAAAGGAGGAAAAGGAAAATAAAAAAGCGGTAAAGGAGGAAAATGGGGAAATAAAAAAAAAGGAGAAGAGGAAAAATGGGGGAAAGGAGGAAAATTGGAAAAGAAAGAAAAGGAGGAAAATTGGGAAAAGAAGAAAAGGGGGAAATGGGGAAAATTCAAAGAAGGGAAAGAGGAAAAATGGAGAAAAAGAGGAAAATGGGGGAAATTAAAAAAGGAAAAGAGGAAAAACGGGGGAAAATGGGGAAAATAAAAAGGAAAGGAAAAGGGGGGGGAAAAGGAGGAAAAATTAAAATAGGAAGAGGAGAAAGAAGGGAAAGAGGAAAAATGGGAGGAAAAGAGGAAAAATGGGAGGAAAAGGAGGAAAAATTAAAATAGGAAGAGGAGAAAGAAGGGAAAGAGGAAAAATGGGAGGAAAAGAGGAAAAATGGGAGGAAAAGGAGGAAAATGGGGGAAATTAAAAAAGGAGAAGAGGAAAAACGGGACAAAAGAAAGAGGAAAAATGGGGGAAAAATGGAAAAATGGGGAAAATAAAAAGGGGAGGAAAAGGAGGAAAAATTAAAATAGGAAGAGGAGAAAGAAGGGAAAGAGGAAAAATGGGAGGAAAATGAGGAAAATAAAAAATAGGAAAAGTGGGGGGGTAAGGAGGAAAAATCGAAAAAAGGAAGAAGGAGGAAAAAAGGAAAAATGGGGTTAAAAGGGGGAAAAAGAAGGAGGGAAAAAAGGGTGAAAAGGAGGAAAATGGGGAAAATAAAAAAGAGGGAAATGGGGGAGGAAGAGGAAAATAAAAACAAGGAAGAGGAGAAATGGGGGAAAATAGGAAAATAGGGAAAATTAAAAAAAAAGGGAAAAAAGGAAAAATTGGGGGAGGAGGAAAACGGGGAATTAGAAAAAAAGAGGGAAAACGGGGAGGAAAAGAGAGAAAATAAAAAAAAAAAGAGAGAAAAGGAGGAAAAGCGGAAAAAAACGGGGAGGAAAGGGGAGGCAAAACAGGGGAGGAAAAAAAAAAAGGAGGAAAAAAACGGGGAAAAAAAAAAAAAGGCCCAAAATCCCCTCCCCCCCCCGAAAAAAAAAAAAAAAAAAAAAAACAGGGAAAAAAAAAAAAACCTTGGGAAAAAAAAAAAACCTTGGTGCAAACCCCATCCCCTCCCCCCTCCCCCCAAAAATAAAATAAAATAAAATAAAATAAAATAAAATCCCCCAACCCCCGTTTTCCATTTTTCGCTCCAAACGTTCCGGCGGCGGGGGCTGGATATCAAAATTCCCATAAAAATAGATCCTATAGAATAATTTTATCTTTTTTTTTTTTTTTTTCCTCCGTTTTCTCGGTTTTGTTTTTTTTTTTCGTGTCCATCTTCCCGAGTTTGTTTTTTATTTTTATTTTTATTTTGTCGTCCTCGTCGTCGTCGCGGTTTTTTTTAAATTTTTTTGTTTGTTTGTTTGTTTTTTTTTCCGGGGGGAAATTCCCGACGTTTTTGGTTTTTTTTTTTTTTTTTGTTTTTTTGGGGTTTTTTTTTTCTGGGTTCTTTATTCCGTCAGCAGCTGCTGGAGGAGGCTCTTCCCTTGTCCCGGCGGAGGAGGCGGAGCGGGATTTTTGGGATTGGCCAACGGAGCCGGCGGGTTGAGGTAGGGATCTCCCACCAAATTCACCGTGCACTGGACGTCGGCGAACACTTGGACCTGCTGCACCTGGGGCGGGAATTCCCAAAAAATAACAACAACAAAAAAAAAAAAAAAAAAGGAAAGAAAAGAAAAAAAAAAAGGGATTTAGCGGCTCCGGAGAAGGGGCGGGATCGGGATCTGGGAACTACGTGAAGCGGGAAACTCACTAGAGAACTTCTCCTCTAGTCTGGAGCCACCCCAGAGAAGAACTCTTCGGTCTTCGCGTCCTACGGAAAGAAAAGCGCTGCGGCTCAGTCGGCTCCGGGGGCGGGCAACGGAGGGGAGGGGGCAAAAAGGCCAAAAAAAAACAAAAACAAAATTTTTTTTTTAGGAGTTGCGACGGAAAAAAAAAGAAAAAATAAAAAACCCCGTCTCCGAACGGAGTTAGGGTGGGGTTTGGGTTTTTATGGATTGGGAGGTTCCTGGTGGCTCCGGGCGTTGATCCGGGCAAAAAATTGGGAATTATTGTGGAAAAACGGTTCTGAATGGAGCTGGGATGGGTTTGGAGATACCTCAAGGAATGGGGTTGGTCACGGGGTGGATTTTTTCTGGAACCATTCCAAGATTTCTGCGGAGTTTGAGCCATCCTGGGTTTTCAGGGATTGGGAGATTCCTGGTGGCTCCGGGCGTTGATCCAGGCAAAAAATTGGGAATTATTGTGGAAAAACGGCTCCGGAACGGAGCTGGGATGGGTTTGGGGACATCTCAAGGAATGGGGTTGGTCACGGGGTGGATTTTTTATGGAACCATTCCAAGATTTCTGCGGAGTTTGAGCCATCCTGGGTTTTCAGGGATTGGGAGATTCCTGGTGGCTCCGGGCGTTGATCCGGGCAAAAAATTGGGAATTATTGTGGAAAAACGGCTCTGAATGGAGCTGGGATGGGGTTTGGGGACATCTCAAGGAATGGGGTTGGTCACGGGGTGGATTTTTTATGGAACCATTCCAAGATTTCTGCGGAGTTTGAGCCATCCTGGGTTTTTCGTGGATTGGGAGGTTCCTGGTGGCTCCGGGCGTTGATCCGGGCAAAAAATTGGGAATTATTGTGGAAAAATGGCTCTGAATGGAGCTGGGATGGGTTTGGAGATACCTCAAGGAATGGGGTTGGTCACGGGGTGGATTTTTTATGGAACCATTCCAAGATTTCTGCAGAGTTTGAGCCATCCTGGGTTTTTACGGATTGGGAGGTTCCTGGTGGATCCGGGCTTTGATCCGGGCAAAAAATTGGGAATTATTGAGGAAAATCAGCTCTGGAACGGAGCTGGGATGGGGTTTGGAGACATCTCAGGGGGTTTGAGGGATGTGGGGTGGAGTTGGATCCTTCCAGGATTTTTGTGGAGCCATCCTGGGTTTTCATGGACTGGGAGGTTCCTGGTGGCTCCGGGCGCTGATCCGGGGAAAAAAATTGGGAATTATTGAGGAAAATCAGCTCCGGAACGGAGCTGGGATGGGTTTGGAGACATCTCAGGGGTTTTGAGGGATGTGGGGTGGAGTTGGAGATGGAGCCATCCCGGATTTCGGAATTCCGTGGTTCTGCAGGTGGGGAGGTTGTTGGTGGCTCTGGGCGCGGACCCGGAAAAAAAATTTGGGATTAGGGCAGAAAAACGGCTCCGGAACGGAGCTGGGATGGGTTTGGGGACATCTCAAGGAATGGGGTTGGTCATGGGGTCGATTTTTTATGGAACCATCCCAAGATTTCTGCAGAGTTTGAGCCATCCTGGGTTTTTATGGATTGGGAGGTTCCTGGTGGATCTGGGCGCTGATCCGGGCAAAAAATTGGGAATTATTGTGGAAAAACGGCTCCGAACGGAGCTGGGATGGGTTTGGAGACATCTCAGGGGGTTTGAGGGATGTGGGGTGGAGTTGGATCCTTCCAGGATTTTTGTGGAGCCATCCTGGGTTTTTATGGACTGGGAGGTTCCTGGTGGCTCCGGGCGCTGATCCGGGGAAAAAAATTGGGAATTATTGAGGAAAATCAGCTCCAGAACGGAGCTGGGATGGGGTTCGGAGACATCTCAGGGGGTTTGAGGGATGTGGGGTGGAGTTGGAGATGGAGCCATCCCGGATTTCGGAATTCTGTGGTTCTGCAGGTGGGGAGGTTGTTGGTGGCTCCGGGCGTGGAACCGGGAAATAAATTTAGGACTAGGGCAGAAAAACGGCTCCGGAACGGAGCTGGGATGGGGTTTGGAGATACCTCAAGGAATGGGGTTGGTCACGGGGTGGATTTTTTATGGAACCATCCCAAGATTTCTGCGGAGTTTCAGCCATCCTGGGTTTTTATGGATTGGGAGGTTCCTGGTGGATCCGGGCGCTGATCCGGGCAAAAAATTGGGAATTATTGTGGAAAAACGGCTCCGAACGGAGCTGGGATGGGTTTGGAGACATCTCAGGGGGTTTGAGGGATGTGGGGTGGAGTTGGATCCTTCCAGGATTTTTGTGGAGCCATCCTGGGTTTTCATGGACTGGGAGGTTCCTGGTGGCTCCGGGCGCTGATCCGGGGAAAAAAATTGGGAATTATTGAGGAAAATCAGCTCCGGAACGGAGCTGGGATGGGGTTTGGAGACCTCTCAGGGGGTTTGAGGGATGTGGGGTGGAGTTGGAGATGGAGCCATCCCGGATTTCGGAATTCTGTGGTTCTGCAGGTGGGGAGATTGTTGGTGGCTCCGGGCGTGGAACCGGGAAATAAATTTGGGATTAGGGCAGAAAAACGGCTCCGGAACGGAGCTGGGATGGGTTTGGGGACATCTCAAGGAATGGGGTTGGTCATGGGGTGGATTTTTTATGGAACCATTCCAAGATTTCTGCGGAGTTTGAGCCATCCTGGGTTTTTATGGATTGGGAGGTTCCTGGTGGATCTGGGCGCTGATCCGGGCAAAAAATTGGGAATGATAGCGGAAAAACGGCTCCGAACGGAGCTGGGATGGGTTTGGAGACATCTCAGGGGGTTTGAGGGATGTGGGGTGGAGTTGGATCCTTCCAGGATTTTTGTGGAGCCATCCTGGGTTTTCAGGGATTGGGAGATTCCTGGTGGCTCTGGGCGCTGATCCGGGGAAAAAAATTGGGAATTATTGTGGAAAAACGGCTCCGAACGGAGCTGGGATGGGTTTGGAGACATCTCAGGGGGTTTGAGGAATGGGGTTGGTCATGGGGGGGGTGCAGTTCCCGGAGCCATCCCGCATTTCCGGTTCCCGGCGGATGCGGCACCGAGAGCGACGTTCCTGGGGCTTTTCGTGTGTGACCGCGGTGATTCCGACGCCAATGGATGTCACCCAACACCGGTGACACCGCGGTGACTCCAATCCCGAGGAATGTCACCCAAGGAATGTCACCCAACACCGGTGACACCGCGGTGACTCCAATCCCAAGGAATGTCACCCAACACCGGTGACACCACGGTGACTTCAATCCCGAGGAATGTCACCCCAGGAATGTCACCCAACACCGGTGACACCGCGGTGACTCCAATCCGAGGAATGTCACCCAACACCGGTGACACCGCGGTGACTCCAATCCGAGGAATGTCACCCCAGGAATGTCACCCATCACCGGTGACACCGCAGTGACTCCAATCCCAGGGAATGTCACCCAAGGAATGTCACCCATCACCGGTGACACCGCAGTGACTCCAATCCCAGGGAATGTCACCCAAGGAATGTCACCCAACACCGGTGACACCGCGGTGACTCCAATCCGAGGAATGTCACCCCAGGAATGTCACCCATCACTGGTGACACCGCGGTGACTCCAATCCCAGGGAATGTCACCCCAGGAATGTCACCCAACACCGGTGACACCACGGTGACTCCAATCCCAAGGAATGTCACCCCAGGAATGTCACCCATCACCGGTGACACCGCAGTGACTCCAATCCCAGGGAATGTCACCCAAGGAATGTCACCCAACACCGGTGACACCGCGGTGACTCCAATCCCAAGGAATGTCACCCAACACCGGTGACACCGTGACACCGTCCCCCAAACCTCAACCTCCGCCGTCAACCACCCAACCCAACCCAACCCAACCCAACCCACAACCACCAACCCGGGATTATCCCGGATTTTTTGTGTTTCTGGGAATGCTGCCGCGCTCGGGGGCGGCCCTGGAGCCGTTTGCGGAACGTTTACTGACCTGGGCGCCGTCCGGCTCGGCCTTGAGCAGCTCCCCGGAGCTCAGCTGCTGGCAGTAGAGCCCTGGAGGCCTCAGCGCCGCGTCCGGGACCTGCCGGGAGCAACGGCCGCGCTCAGCCGACATTCCGGGGATTGCTCGGGAAGGCGCGGGGAGCGCTCCGGAGGGCGCGTCGGTTTGGGGGGGGTTGGGATCAGCTTCGGGCTTTTCCTGTCTGCTCCCCGATCCCGTTCCCGATCCCCGTTCCCGATCCCTGCTCCTGATCCCATTCCTGATCCCCGTTCCTGATCCCTGTTCCCGATCCCTGTTCCTGTTCCTGATCCCATTCCTGATCCCTGTTCCTGATCCCTGTTCCTGATCCCTGTTCCTGATCCTGATCCATGTTCCTGATCCCGTTCCTGATCCTAGATCCCTGTTCCTGATCCCCGTTCCCAATCCCTGTTCCTGATCCCTGTTCCCGATCCCTGTTCCTGATCCCTGTTCCCGATCCCCGTTCCCAATCCCTGTTCCTGATCCCTGTTCCCGATCCCTGTTCCCGATCCCCGTTCCCGATCCCTGTTCCTCACCCCGTCCCTGATCCCCGTTCCTGATCCCAATCCCGGGGATCCATGGCCCCATTCCCAACCCCATCCCCATTCCCAAGGATCCATAACCCCATCCCCAATCCTACTCCTGATCCCAGTGCCATTCCAAATCCTATTCCTGTTCCTTTCCCCATTCCCAGGGATCCCCAATCCCATTCCCAATCCCATTCCTGAGCCCATTCCCCATTCCCACCTATCCATGACCCCATCCCTTACCCTATTCCTGATCCCAATTCCCATCCCATTCCCAATCCCAATCCCAGTGATCCACGACCCCATTCCCAACCCCATTCCCAATCCCATTCTCAATTCCATTCCTCATTCCCATTCCCAATCCCATTCCCGTTCCCATTTCCGATCCCAGTCCCCATTCCCAGTAATCCCCAGCCCCATTCCCAATCCTATCCCTGATCATATTCCCAATTCCATTCCTAATCCCAGCAATCCACGCCTCCGTTCCCAATCCCATTCCACAACCCATTCCCCATTCCCAGTGATCCACAACCCTAATCCCAATCCCAATCCCACTCCCAATCCCAATCCCATTCCCATTCCCACTCCCCATTCCCATCTCTCCCCACCCCTCCCTCCCTCCCTCCCTCCCTCCCTCCACGCAGTTCCGGCACGGACCTGCTCGGAGCACATGGAATTCATGCCGGCCATCATGGAAGTCATGGGAATGCCGCCGGCCACGGGGCCGATTCCGGATCCGCCGCCGGCCATGGACACGGTGATGCTCATGTTGTTGTACATTCCCGCTGGAGCCGCCGGAGCCGCCGCCGGAGCCGCTCCCGCCCCGCCGAAAACCCTGGAAAACCGGGAATGGCCCTCAGAACCACCTGGAAAACCAGGAATGGCTGAGGCGTTTCCCCCCCCCCCCAGCCATTAAGAAAAAAAAAAAAAAAAATTCCAGGAAATCCCAGAGGATTTTAGGTTGGGATTTGCGGAGGTCGAAGTCGCGTCGCCGCTGCGGTCTCCGGGAGTGCGGAGCGCTCCAAAATTTCTTTGGATGCTTCCAAGGTTTTTTTGTTTTGTTTTGTTTTGGGGTTTTTTTGGGGATTTTTTTTGTGGGAATTCCAGTTCGGCCCCTTCCCCAAAATCCTGCTCCTTCCTCGTGGAATTCCCTTTGTTCCACAAGGAATTTGGATTAAGGGATCCCGGAGCTGGAGATTCTGAGGAGAAAGAAATGTTGGGTTTTCCTCCAGGAATCGTTTCTTTCCCAGAAAGGTGTCGGGATTCGGGGAATTCTGGAATGGTTTGGGTGGGAAGGGACCTTAAGGAGAAGCACTGGGAATATTCCAGGATCCTGATCTTTGCCTGGAAAAATTCCAAGGATGAGGCGGCCACAAATTCCACAGGAATTCCAGCCCAGCCGGGAATTCCTTCCCAAATCCCATTTCCCCCCATTTCCCAGGGAATTCCCGCCATTCCCAGCCCGGCATTGTATCCGTCCCCATCCCAACTCCTCTCCTGGAAGGAATTTTGGGAATTCCCTGGGAATTCAGGGCTCCAGGAAGGGTCTCCCTTCCCTTTTCCATCCCCGAATTCCACAAAAATCCCTCGGGATGGGTCCTGAGTGTCCTGGATCCTGGAATCCCGGAATTCCATGGATGGGATCCGTGGATCTTCAGTCCCATCCCATTCCAATCCCCCTATCCCAGGGTGCTCCAGGATTTCCTTGGACACTCCCAGGGATCCAGGGATTCTCTGGGAATTCCAGCCCAACTGGAAATTCCTTCCCAAAATCTCACCCCAAGCTCCCCTTTCCCTGGAGCTGCTCCCATCCCATTCCCGATCCCATTCCCCATCCCATTCCCTACTCCCGGGGACCCACAGCCCCATCCCAAGGGCAGGAGACGATTCCAAAGGGTGACTCCAGTGGGTGATTCCCAAGGCAAATTCCAAAGGATAATTCCAAAGGGTGACTCCAATGGGCGACTCCCATGGGAAATTCCAAGTAATCCACGGGAATCGTTCCAAAGGACAATTATGCCGTTATTCCATTGGATAATTCCAAAGTCCAATTCCAAAATCCATTGAGTCCAACGGGACATTCCAATGGATCATTCCAATGGATCATTCCAAAGTATGATTCCCGTGGATCATTCCAAAGAATTACTCCAATGCATCATTCCAATGGGAGATTCCAATGGGTGTGGGTGATTCCAATGGGTGATTCCCGCGGAAAATCGCACTGGATCATTCCAAAGGGTGACTCCAATGGATAATTCCAATGGGAGATCCCAATGCGTAATTCCAAAGGAAAATTCCAATGGATCATTCCAATGGGAGATCCCAATGGATAATCCCGAAAGACAATTCCAAAGGATAATTCCAATGGGTATTTCTGAAGGATGAGTCTGATTGATAATTCCCATGGCAGATTCCCATGGGTGATTCCCATTGATAATTCCAAAGGGTGACTCCAATGGACAGATCCCATGGATCGTTCCAATGGCTGATTGCCATGGGAAATTCCATTGGATAATTCCCTTGGATAATTCCAAACGACGAGTCCAATGAATAATTCCAATCAGTAATTCCAATGGGAGATTCCCATGGGTGATTCCAATGGATAATTCCAAAGGGTGACTCCAATGGACAGATCCCATGGATCGTTCCAGTGCGAAACTCCAATGGATTATTCCAATGGGAGATTCCCATGGGAGATCCTAGTGGATAATTCCAAAGAGCAATTCCAAAGGGTGACTCCAGTGGATAATTCCAATGGGAGATTCCAATGGATAATTCCAAAGGGTGACTCCAATGGACAAATCCCATGGATCATTCCAATGGGGAATTCCAACAGATAATACCAAAGGAGTCGAACGGATAATTCCAATGGGAGATCCCAATGGAGAATTGGAATGGATAACTCCAAAGGATGATTCCAATGGATCATTCCAATGGGAGATTCCCATGGGAGATCCCAGTGGGTAATTCCAAAGGATAATTCCAACGGACGATTCCAAAGGACAATTCCAATTGGTAATTCCAGCGGGCAATTCCAATGGAGAGTTCCAATGGGTGAGTCCAATAGATAATTCCAGTGGATAATTCCAATGGATTGCTCCAGTGGGTAATTCCAAAGGACAATTCCAATGGGAGAACCCAGTGGGTGATTCCCATGGAGAGTTCCAATGGATGAATCCAATGGACAATTCCAAAGGAAAAATCCCAAAGGACAATTCCAAAGGATAACCCCAAAGGACAATTCCAATGGATAACAACTCCAAAGGACAATTCCAATCGGTAATTCCAGCGGCTAATTCCCATGGAGGGTTCCAATGGATGAATCCAATGGATAATTCCAATGGACAATTCCAATGGATAACCCCAAAGGACAATTCCAATGGATAACTCCAAAGGACAATTCCAATCGGTAATTCCAGCGGTTAATTCCCATGGAGAGTTCCAATGGATGAATCCAATGGACAATTCCAATGGATAACCCCAAAGGACAATTCCAATCGGTAATTCCAGCGGCTAATTCCCATGGAGGGTTCCAATGGATGAATCCAATGGATAATTCCAGTGGACAATTCCAATGGACAATTCCAATGGACAATTCCAATGGATAACCCCAAAGGACAATTCCAATGGATAACTCCAAAGGACAATTCCAATCGGTAATTCCAGTGGTTAATTCCCATGGAGAGTTCCAATGGATGAATCCAAAGGACAATTCCAAAGGAAAATCCCAACGGACAATTCCAATGGACAACTCCAAAGGACAACCCCAACCCGTAATTCCCACGGACAATCCCAACGGGCGCCTCCGACGCGCAACCCCCTCCCCCCCCAACCCCACCCCGTGAAATTCCCGCCGGCAGACCCCGGAGGCGTCGGATCCGCCCCGATTCCCCAGGGCCGCCGGCGATTCCGGCGGGATCCTTACCCGTTATTCCCGATGGCTCCGGCCTGCCAGGATTTCAGCTCCGGCGATTGGTATCCGGCGGCGGGCGGCGACACCAGGGGGCTGCCGGGGCTCAGCGCCGGCGCGAAGGCGGCCTCGCCCTGCTGCGGAATTCCTGGGAATTCCAGCACGGAATTAACCCCCCCCCGCCCCGGGAATTTCGCTGGGAATTCCAGCCCGGCCGGGAATTCCTTCCCAAATCCCATTTCCCCCCATTTCCCAGGGAATTCCCTCCATTCCCAGCCCGGCACTGGATCCGTCCCCATCCCGACTCCTCTCCGGGAAGGAATTTTGGGAATTCCCTGGGAATTCAGGGCTCCAGGAAGGGTCTCCCTTCCCTTTTCCATCCCAGATTCCCATAAAAAATAATCGCTCGGGATGGATGCCGAGCGTCCCAGAATCCCGGAATGGTTTGGGATGGGATCTGTGGATCGTCAATCCCAATCTCATTTTCCACGTCTGGAATTCCATCTGTGCCGGGATTTGTGGCTTTTCCCCTCCCTGTTTTCCTTGGGATAGCCTGGATTTCTCCCTCCTGTTCCCACTGCTCCACGAATCCCAGATTCCTGAACCCGTCCCCCTCCGGAATTGTCTCCGTGGGCCAAAAATTCCCTCTCCTCTGGGAGCTCTGGCTCCTCCGAAATCCACAGAAAACTTGGGAATTCCTTGGGCTCCTTACCCCAGGATATCGCCCGATCCCTGTGGATCTCGGGATCAGGGATCCAAATCCATCCTTGGACACTCCCAGAGATCCTCTGGGAATTCCAGCCCAGCCAAGAATTCCTTCCCCGAATCCCATTTCCCCCTTTCCCCGGGAATTCCCTCCATTCCCAGCCCGGCACTGGATCCGTCCCCATCCCGACTCCTCTCCGGGAAGGAATTTTGGGAATTCCCTGGGAATTCAGGGCTCCGGGAAGGTTCTCCCTTCCCTTTTCCATCCCGGATTTCCCTAAAAAAATCCCTCGGGATGGATCCCGAGAGTCCCGGATCCCGGAATCCCGGAATGGTTTGGGACGGGATCCACGGACCTTCAATCCTCCCCCGTCCCAGGGCGCTTCCAGGATTTCCTCGGACGTTCCCACTCATTCATTCTCCGGGAATTCCTTTCCCAAAACCCCCACCCCCACCCTCCCATTCCCGCTTTTCCCCGTTCGTTTCCCCGTACCCGATCCCGAATACTGGAACAGGTTCTGCTGCATCCCGGCTCCGAACTGCGCCCCCATCATCCCGCGATTCCCGAGGGATCCTCGTCCCGCCAGCGCCGCCTCGTTGGGAAACCCCGCTGCGCCGGCGTTCGTCCCGTAACCGGGAGGGTACGGGAACTGCTGGGGAGGGGCTTGGGGCATTCGGGGCGGCGTTCCCACGGGGACGGCGGGGGCGGCGGAATTCCCGAAATTCTGCTGGCGCATCAGGAGGGCGCGCTGCTGCATCAGCTGGCGCTGGCGGTGCTGCTGGCTGTAGAGCTCGCGCTGCCGCTGCGCCAACATCTGCGCGTTCAGAGGGGGCTGCCGGACGGGGAACGGCCCCCGGAAAAGGGAAAAAAGGAAAAAAAAATAATAAATAAAAATATATATCTATATATATATATATAAAAATACAAAAAAAAAAAAAATTAAAAAAAAATAAAGTAATAAAATATTGCCAGCCGGAATTGTTCCGCCTACCCTCCCCCACCTTGGAAAATTGGATCCCCGGGTTTATCAGCTCGAAGTTAGCCAAAAAAAAATAAATTAAAAAAAAAATATATGTATATATAAATAAATAAATAAATAAAAATAGCGCCGGAAACATTCACGAAATTATCCCTGAAATCGTCCCTGGCATTATCCCTCCAAATTATCCCTGAAATTATCCAATGGAATCATCCCCCAGAGTTATCCCTGGAATTATCCCTCCGAATTATCCCTGAAATTATCCCTGAAATTATCCAATGGAATCATCCCCCGGAGTTATCCCTGGAATTATCCCTCCAAATTATCCCTGAAATTATCCCTGAAATTATCCAATGGAATCATCCCCCGGAGTTATCCCTGGAATTATCCCTCCGAATTATCCCTGAAATTATCCCTGAAATTATCCAATGGAATTATCCCCCGGAAATCATCCCTGAAATCATCCAACAGAATTATCCCCCAAAATTATCCCTGAAATTATCCCTGAAATCATCCCTCCAAATTATCCCTGAAATTATCCAATGGAATTATCCCCCGGAGTTATCCCTGAAATCATCCCTCAGAATTCGCTCCCAGAATTGCACCCTGGAAAAATCCGCTGAAATTAATTCCCAAAATTAGATCCCAAAAGATTATCCCCGAAAATCAGCCAAAGTTATCCCTGGAATTATCCCTCCAAAAAAATTATCCCAGAAATTATCCCATGGAATTATCCAATGGAATTAGCTCCCAAAATTATCGATGAAATCATCCCTCTAAATTATCCCAGAAATCATCCAACGGAATTATCCAACGGAATTATCCAATGGAATTATCCAAAGGAAATATCCAATGGAATTATGCCCCAAAATTATCCCAGAAATTTTCCCCTGAAATTATCCCTTGGAATTCGCTCCTGAAGTTGCGCCCCGGAAAAATCCGCTGAAATTAATTCCCAAAATTAGATCCCAAAATTATCCCCGAAAATCAGCCAAAGTTATCCCTGGAATTCTCCCTCCAAATTATTCCCTGAAATTATCCCATGGAATTATCCAACGGAATTATCCCTGAAATTATCCGTGGGAATTAGCTCCCAAAAATTATCCAATGGAATTATCCCCCGAAATTATCCCTCCAAATTATCCACTGGGAAATCAGGGAAAAAATTCAGGAAAAAGGAGCTGGAAAAAAAAAAAAAAACAGAAAAAAAAATCAGGATAAAATGAGAATAGAATAAAAAAAAAGAGAATAAAATCAGGGGGAAAAAAATCAGAATAAAATAAAATATGAAAAGAAATTTAAAGAATCAGGAAAAAATCAGGGAAAAATCGAGGGAAGGCTGAATAAAATCAGGAAAAATTAGGGGGGGGGGATGTGGAAAAATCAGAATAAAATGAGAAAGAAATCAGGAGAAAAGCAGGGAAAAAATCAGAAAAAAAAATCAGAAAAATCAGGAAAAAAATCACGATAAATGAGAATAAAATCAGGGAAAAATCAGAATAAAATCGGAATAAAAACAGAATGAAATCAGAATAAGATCAGGAAAAAAATCAGGAAAAAAGATCAGAATAAAATTAGACTAATATCAGAAAAAAAATAATTTAAAAATCGGAATAAAATCAGAACAAAATCAGGAAAAAATCAGAACAAAATCAGAAAAAAAATCAGAACAAAATCAGAATAAAATGAAAATAAAATCGGGATAAAATCAGAATAAAATCAGGAAAAAAATGAGAATAAAATGAGAATAAAATCAGAAAAAATTCAGAATAAAGTGAGAATAAAATGAGAATAAAATCAGAAAAAAATCAGAATAAAGTGAGAATAAAATGAGAATAAAATCAGAAAAAAATCAGAATAAAATCAGGAAAAAAAATCAGAATAAAATCAGAAAAAAATCAGAAAAAAATCAGAACAAAAATAGAATAAAATCAGAATAAGATCAGAATAAAACCAAAATAAAATCAGGGAAAAAATCAGAATAAAATCGGAATAAAATCAGGATAAAATCAGAATAAAATCGGAATAAAATCAAAATAAAATAGGAATAAAATCAGATTGAAATCAGAAAAAAATCAGAATAAAATCAGAATCAAATGAAAATAAAATGAAAATAAAATCAGGATAAAATCAGAATAAAATCAGGAAAAAATGAGAATAAAATGAGAATAAAATGAGAATAAAATGAGAATAAAATCAGAAAAAATCAGAATAAAATCAGAAAAAAATCAGAATAAAATCATGAAAAAAATCAGGAAAAAATCAGAAAAAAACCAGAATAAAATGAGAATAAAATCGGAATGAAATCAGAATAAAATCAGAATGAAATCGGGATACAATGAAAATAAAATCAAAATAAAATCGGGATGAAATCAGAATAAAATCAGAATAAAAATCAGGAAAACAACAGAATTAAAATGAGAATAAAATCGGAATAAAATCGGAATAAAATCAAAATAAAATGAAAATAAAATGAAAATAAAATCAAAACAAAATCAGAAAAAAATCAGAATAAAATCAAAATAAAATCGGGATAAAATCAGAATAAAATCAGGAAAAAATCAGAAAAAAATCATGAAAAAAATCAGAATAAAATCAGAAAAAAACCAGAATAAAATGAGAATAAAATCGGAATAAAATCGGAATAAAATCAGAAAAAAATCAGAATAAAATGAAAAATAAAATCGGAATAAAATCAGAATAAAATCAGGAAGAAATCAGAATAAAATCAGAATAAAAATCAGAATAAAATCAGAAAAAATCAGAAATGAAAATAAAATCGGAATAAAATCAGAATAAAAATCAGAATAAAATCAATAAAAATCAGAAAAAAATGAAAATAAAATCGGAATAAAACCAGAATAAAAATCAGAATAAAATCAGAATAAAATCAGAAAAAAATAAAAATAAAATCAGAATAAAATCAGAATAAAAATCAGAGTAAAATCAGAATAAAATCAGAAAAAAGTGAAAATAAAATCAGAATAAAATCAGAATAAAATCAGAAAAAAATGAAAATAAAATCGGAATAAAACCAGAATAAAAACCAGAATAAAACCATAATAAAAATCAGAATAAGATCAGAATAAAAATCAGAATAAAATCAGGAAAAAAATCAGAAATGAAAATAAAACCAGAATAAAGATCAGAATAAAATGAGAATAAAATAAAAATTAAATCGGAATAAAACCAGAATAAAAATCAGAATAAAATGAGAATAAAATCAGAAAAAAATGAAAATAAAATCGGAATAAAATCAGAATAAAAATCAGAGTAAAATCAGAAAAAAAATGAAAATAAAATCAGAATAAAAATCAGAGTAAAATCAGTATAAAATAAAAATAAAATCGGAATAAAACCAGAATAAAAACCAGAATAAAAAACAGAATAAAAAACAGAATAAAAATCACAATAAAATCAAAATAAAATCAGTATAAAATAAAAATAAAATCAGAATAAAACCAGAATAAAAACCAGAATAAAATCAGAATAAAATCAGAATAAAATCAGAATAAAATAAAAATAAAATCGGAATAAAACCAGAATAAAAACCCGAATAAAATCAGAATAAAATCACAATAAAATCAGAATAAAATCAGAATAAAATAAAAATAAAATCGGAATAAAACCAGAATAAAAACCAGAATAAAAATCAGAATAAAATCAGAATAAAACCAGAATAAAATCACAATAAAATCAGAATAAAATAAAAATAAAATCGGAATAAAACCAGAATAAAAACCAGAATAAAACCAGAATAAAATCAGAATAAAATCAGAATAAAATAAAAATAAAATCGGAATAAAACCAGAATAAAAATCAGAATAAAATCAGAATAAAAATCAGAATAAAATCAGAATAAAATCAGAATAAAATCAGAATAAAATAAAAATAACATCGGAATAAAACCAGAATAAAAACCAGAATAAAATCAGAATAAAATCACAATAAAATCAGAATAAAATCAGAATAAAATAAAAAGAAAATCGGAATAAAACCAGAATAAAAACCAGAATAAAATCAGAATAAAATCAGAATAAAATAAAAATAAAATCGGAATAAAACCAGAATAAAAACCAGAATAAAAATCAGAATAAAACCAGAATAAAATCACAATAAAATCAGAATAAAATAAAAATAAAATCAGAATAAAACCAGAATAAAACCAGAATAAAAACCAGAATAAAACCAGAATAAAATCACAATAAAATCAGAATAAAATCAGAATAAAATCAGAATAAAATCAGAATAAAATAAAAATAACATCGGAATAAAACCAGAATAAAAACCAGAATAAAATCAGAATAAAATCAGAATAAAATAAAAATAAAATCGGAATAAAACCAGAATAAAAACCAGAATAAAAATCAGAATAAAATCACAATAAAATCAGAATAAAATCAGAATAAAATCAGTATAAAATAAAAATAAAATCGGAATAAAACCAGAATAAAAATCAGAATAAAAATCAGAATAAAATCAGAATAAAATCAGTATAAAATAAAAATAAAATCAGAATAAAACCAGAATAAAAACCAGAATAAAATCAGAATAAAATCAGAATAAAATAAAAATAAAATCGGAATAAAACCAGAATAAAAACCAGAATAAAAATCAGAATAAAATCACAATAAAATCAGAATAAAATCAGAATAAAATCTGTATAAAATAAAAATAAAATCGGAATAAAACCAGAATAAAATCACAATAAAATCAGAATAAAATAAAAATAAAATCGGAATAAAACCAGAATAAAAATCAGAATAAAATCAGAATAAAACCAGAATAAAAACCAGAATAAAACCAGAATAAAATCACAATAAAATCAGAATAAAATAAAAATAAAATCGGAATAAAACCAGAATAAAAACCAGAATAAAATCAGAATAAAATAAAAATAAAACCGGAATAAAAACCAGAATAAAAATCAGAATCAAACGGGAATAAATCGATCCTAAAAGCGGGAGAGACGGAGGAAACGGAGGCCAAAGCCCCTAAAGAGAAGGAGGAGAACTCGGTGCCCGCGCCCCGTGCCGGGCCCTGCCCGTTCCCGTCCCCGTTACCTGCGGCGCCGGCGGCTGCGGCTGCGGCGTCCCGGCCCTCGCCGCCGTTCCCAGCGCGGGGCCCAGCGGGTTCAGCAGCGCCTGGCGGCTCTGGTGGAGCAGCTGCAATTCCGGGAATACAACAACGACAAAAAAAATTTCAAATTAAAAAATTTAAAAAAAAAAAAAAAAAAAAATGGTCTCAAGAAAGGAAATGGAGGGAGGGAACGGAAAAAAAATTAAAAAATAAACGAAGAAAAAAGGAACAAAAAAATAAAACAAACAAACAAACAAAAAGAACAAAAAACAAAACAAAAAAAAGAACAAAAAACAAAACAAACAAACAAGAAAAAGAACAAAAAAACAAAAAAAGAACAAAAAAACCAAAAAACCAAAAAACAAACAAAAAAAGAACAAAAAACAAAACAAAGAAATAAAGAACAAAAAAGAACAAAAAAACAAAGAACAAACAAAAAAAGAACAAAAAAACAAAAAAAACCAAAAAACAAACAAAAAAACAAAAAACAAACAAAAAACAAAAAACAAACAAAAAAAACAAACAAAAAAAGAAAAAAACCAAAAAAACCAAACAAAAACAGAAAAACCAAACAAACAAAAAAACAAAAAAAAGAAACAATCAAAAAAGAACAAAAAAAGAACAAAAAAAACAAAGAACAAACAAACAAAAACAAAAACAAAAACCAAACAAAAAAAAGAAACAAACAAACAAAAAACAAACAAAAAAGAACAAAAAAAACAAACAAAAAACCAAACAAACGAAAAAAAGGATAAAAAAGAAACACCCCCCAAAAAAACCCGAAAAAACCACAAAAACAAACACCCCCCAAATAAAAAACAAGAAAAAAAAACCAAACACCCCCCTCAAAAAAACACCCCCCAAAAAAACCAAAAAACACCCCCCAAAAAAACCCAAAAAAATCAAAAAACACCCCCCAAAAAAAACAACCCAAAACAGCCCCCAAAAACCGGGATGGGGAATAATCCCCCCTCCCCCCCCGTATGGATTTACACCCAAATCTGGTCTGGATTAATTCATTTCTTTTGTTGTTGTTGTTTTGTGCTGTTCCTGTTTCTGTGCTGTTGTGTTTTTGTGTTGTTGTTTTGTGCTGTTGTTGTTTTGTGCTGTTGTTGTTTTTGTCCTGTTGTTGTTTTGTGCTGTTGCTGTTGTTGTTTTTGTGCTGTTGTTGTTTTTGTGCTGTTGTTGTTCTGTGTTGCTGTTTCTGTGTTGTTGTTTTGTGCTGTTGCTGTTGTTGTTTTATGCTGTTGTTGTTTTTGTCCTGTTGTTGTTTTGTGCTGTTGCTGTTTCTGTGCTGTTGTTGTTTTGTGCTGTTGTTGTTTTTGTCCTGTTGTTGTTTTGTGCTGTTGTTGTTTTTGTGCTGTTGTTGTTTTGTGCTGTTGCTGTTTCTGTGCTGTTGTTGTTTTGTGCTGTTGTTGTTTTGTGCTGTTGTTGTTTTTGTGCTGTTGTTGTTTTGTGCTGTTGCTGTTTCTGTGCTGTTGTTGTTTTGTGCTGTTGTTGTTTTGTGCTGTTGCTGTTGTTGTTTTATGCTGTTGTTGTTTTTGTCCTGTTGTTGTTTTGTGCTGTTGTTGTTTTTGTCCTGTTGTTGTTTTGTGCTGTTGCTATTTCTGTGTTGTTGTTGTTTTGTGCTGTTGCTGTTTCTGTGCTGTTGTTGTTTTGTGCTGTTTCTGTGCTGTTGTTTTTGTGCTGTTGCTGCTGTTGTTGTTGTTGTTGTTTTTGTTTTCGGGGTGTTCTTTACCTGCTGCTGGCCCTGCAGGCGCTGCTGCAGCTGCAGCCGGAGCTGGTTGGGAACGCTCGGGGGGCGGCTCAGCGGCGGCCGAGAGGGAATTCCCAGGGAATTATTCGGGAACGTTCCACGAGGAGGAGGAGGAGGAGGAGGAGGAAGGGGGACGGCGACGGCTCCGAAGGGCGGCTTTTGCCGCAGCGTTCCCGGGAAATTCCCGGCAATGTTGACGCTCGGAGAGGCCGAGGAGGAGGAGGATGAGGATGAGGATGAAGAGGATGATGAGGAAGGCGGGAAGGGCTGGGAGAACATTCCCGGTTTTTGCTCCAGGAGCAGCGGAGGGGGCGCGGATTGGTGGGGTTGGAATCGTTCCGTCAGCGCTTCCAGGCCGCCGCCCTGCGGGAGGGGGGGGAAAAAAGCGGGAATGACATCCCGGAATTCCTGCAGAGTCCTGTCCCAAAAAAAAATCCCTTCGGGTGCCAAAATCCCCTCGGAGTGTGATCCCAAAATCCCTTCGGAGTCCGAGCCCAAAATCCCTTTGGAACCCAAAAACTCCGTGAAGTCTGATCCCAAAATCCCTTCGGATCCCAAAATCTTGTTGGAGTCTGATTCCAAAATCCCTCTGGTCCCAAAATCCATTCAGAGTCCGATCCCAAAATCACTTTGGAACCCAATCCCAAAATCCCTTCGGATCCCAAAATCCCATCAGAGTCTGATCCCAAAATTCCTTTGGATCCCAAAATCTCTTGGAGTCTGATCCAAATATTCCTTTGGATGCCAAAATCCCTTCAGAGTCCGATCCCAAAATCCCTTCGGATCCCAAAATCCCATCAGAGTCTGATCCCAAAATTCCTTTGGATCCCAAAATCTCTTGGAGTCTGATCCCAAAATTCCTTCAGATCCCAAAATCCCTTCAATTCCCAAAATCCCTTCAGAGTCCGATCCCAAAATCCCTTCGAATCCCAAAATTCCTTTGGAGTTGAGTCCGATCCCAAAATCCCTTCAGATTCCCAAAAATCTCTTGGAGTCTGATCCCAAAGTCTCGTTGGAACCCAGTCCCAAAAGTCCTCTGGATCCCAAAATCCCTTTGGATCCCAAAAACTCCATGAAGTCTGATCCCAAAATCCCTTTGGTTCCCAAAATCTATCGGAGCCTGATCCCAAAATTCCTTTGGAGTTGAGTCCGATCCCAAAATCCCTTCAGATCCCAAAACCTATCAGAGTCTGATCCCAAAATCCCTTGGGGTTGAGTCCGATCCCAAAATCCTTTGGAACTCAATCCGAAAATCCCTTCGGATCCCAAAATCCCTTTGGACCAAAAAATCCTTTCAGAGCCCAAAAATCTCTTGGGAGTCTGATCCCAAAGTCTCGTTGGAACCCAATCCCAAAAGTCCTCTGGATCCCAAAATCCCTTTGGATCCCAAAATCTTGGAGTTTGATTCCAAAATCCATTCGGAGTCTGGTCCCAAAATCTCTTTGGAACCCAATCCCAAAATCCCTTCAGATCCCAAAATCTATCGAAGCCTGGTCCCAAAATTTCTTTGGAGTTGAATCCGATCCCAAAATCCCTTCGGATCCCAAAATCCCCTGGAGTCCGATCCCAAAATCCCTTCAGATCCCAAAATCTTTTGGAGTCCGATCACCAAGATCCTTTGGAACCCAATCCCAAAATCCCTTTGGATCCCAAAGTTCCTTCAGTTTAAAAAAAACCACTTTGGATCCCAAAAAACTCCTTGATGTCTGATCCCAAAATCCCTTTAAATCCCAAAGTCCCTTCGGATCCCAAAATCCCTTCAGAGTCTGATCCCAAAATCCCTTTGGAATCCAACCTCAAAATCCCTTCAGACCCCAAATTCCCTTCGGATCCCAAAATCTCTTGGAGTCTGATCCAAATATTCCTTTGGATGCCAAAATCCCTTCAGAGTCCGATCCCAAAATCCCTTCGGATCCCAAAATCCATTCAGAGTCTGGTCCCAAAATCTCTTTGGAACCCAATCCTAAAATCCCTTCGGATCCCAAAATCTATCGGCGCCTGATCCCAAAATTCCTTTGGAGTTGAGTCTGATCCCAAAATCCCTTGGGATCCCAAAATCTCTTGGAGTCCGATCCCAAAATCCCTTCGGATCCCAAAATCTTTTGGAGTCCGATCACCAAGATCCTTTGGAACCCAATCCCAAAATCCCTTTGGATCCCAAAGTTCCTTCAGTTTAAAAAAAACCACTTTGGATCCCAAAAAACTCCTTGATGTCTGATCCCAAAATCCCTTTAAATCCCAAAGTCCCTTCGGATCCCAAAATCCCTTCAGAGTCTGATCCCAAAATCCCTTTGGAATCCAACCTCAAAATCCCTTCAGACCCCAAATTCCCTTCGGATCCCAAAATCTCTTGGAGTCTGATCCAAATATTCCTTTGGATGCCAAAATCCCTTCAGAGTCCGATCCCAAAATCCCTTCGGATCCCAAAATCCATTCAGAGTCTGGTCCCAAAATCTCTTTGGAACCCAATCCTAAAATCCCTTCGGATCCCAAAATCTATCGGCGCCTGATCCCAAAATTCCTTTGGAGTTGAGTCTGATCCCAAAATCCCTTGGGATCCCAAAATCTCTTGGAGTCCGATCCCAAAATCCCTTCGGATCCCAAAATCTTTTGGAGTCCGATCACCAAGATCCTTTGGAACCCAATCCCAAAATCCCTTCGGATCCCAAAATTCCTTCAGATCAAAAAAACCCTTTAGATCCCAAAAAACTCCTTGATGTCTGACCCCAAAATCCCTTTAAATCCCAAAGTCCCTTCAGAGTCTGATCCCAAAATCTCTTGGAATCCAATCCCAAAACCTCTTTGGATCCCAATCCCGAAATCCCTTCGGATCCCACAAACTCTTCGGAGTTGAGTCCGATCCCAAAATTCCCTCAGCTCCCAAAATTCCTTCGTCAGGAAATTCCTTCTCCCTCCATCGTTCCCCTGATTTTTCCCTGCCCTTTCCCCATTCCCCCCCTTTTATTTTTCCTGGGTTTTCCCCCATTTTTTCCCCTTTTTTCCCCCAATTTCCCGGTTTTTTTCCTCTTCCCTGATTCTCCCCCATTTTTTCCCGCCATTTCTTCCCCCCTTTTCCTTTTTTTTTTTTTCCCGTTCCTTCACGATTTCCCCCCCTTGTTTTTTTCCCACCTTTTCCTCCTCTTTTTTTTCCCTGTTTTTCCCTCTCCTTTTCCCCCTTCATTTCCCCCTTTTTTCCCCTCCATTCCTTCCTGTTTTTTTTCCCAATTCCTTCAGTTTTTTCCCCTTTTTTCCCCTTTTCCCCCCATTTCTCCCCATTCCCCGAATTTCCCCTTTTCCCCCCATTTCCCCCAGTTCTTCCTCTTTTTTTTCCTATTTTCTTCCCTGTTCTTTCCTCTCCTTTTCCTCCTTTATTTCCCTCCTCATTTCCTCTTTTTTCCCCCTTTATTTTCCCCTTTTTTTCCTCCATCCCACCCATTTTTTTTCCAGTTGCTTCACATTTTTTCCAGTTTTTCCATCCCTTTTTGCTCCATTTTTAACAGGTTTTTTTCTCCATTTTTCCCCATATTTTTTTCCATTTTTTCACCATTTTTTCACCATTTTTTCCCTATTTTCACCCCCGGAATTCCATAATTCCGGAATTCCCGTTACCTGCACGAGTTTGTCGATGCCCAGGGCTCGATCCAGCTCTCCCAGCTCCGTCTCTTCCCTCCCGCTCAGGAACTCCCTTTTTCCCCACATTTTCCCCATTTTTTCCCTGGTTTTTTTCCCATTCTTTCACCATTTTTTCCCAAATTTTTTGGCTATTTCCCCCCGGAATTCCATAATTCCGGAATTCCCGTTACCTGCACAAGTTTGTCGATGCCCAGAGCTCGATCCAGCTCTCCCAGCTCCGTCTCTTCCCTCCCGCTCAGGAACTCCCTTTTTCCCCACATTTTTTCCCCATTTTTTCACCATTTTTTCCCTTCTTTTCCCTATTTTCCCTCCCGGAATTCCAGAATTCCGGAATTCCCGTTACCTGCACGAGTTTGTCGATGCCCAGGGCCCGGTCGAGCTCGGCCAGCTCGGTCTCGTCCCTCCCGCTCAGGAACTCCCTTTTTCCCCACATTTTTTCCCCATTTTTTCCCCCGTTTTTTTGGCTATTTCCCCCCGGAATTCCGGAATTCCGGAATTCCCGTTACCTGCACGAGTTTGTCGATGCCCAGGGCCCGGTCGAGCTCGGCCAGCTCGGTCTCGTCCCTCCCGCTCAGGAACTCCCTTTTTCCCCACATTTTTTCCCCATTTTTTCCCCATTTTTTTCCCTATTTTCCCTCCCGGAATTCCATAATTCCGGAATTCCCGTTACCTGCACGAGTTTGTCGATGCCCAGGGCTCGATCCAGCTCTCCCAGCTCCGTCTCTTCCCTCCCGCTCAGGAACTCCCTTTTTCCCCACATTTTCCCCATTTTTTCCCTGGTTTTTTTCCCATTCTTTCACCATTTTTCCCCAAATTTTTTTGCTATTTCCCCCCGGAATTCCATAATTCCGGAATTCCCGTTACCTGCACGAGTTTGTCGATGCCCAGGGCTCGATCCAGCTCTCCCAGCTCCGTCTCTTCCCTCCCGCTCAGGAACTCCCTTTTTCCCCACATTTTCCCCATTTTTTCCCTGGTTTTTTTCCCATTCTTTCACCATTTTTTCCCAAATTTTTTGGCTATTTCCCCCCGGAATTCCATAATTCCGGAATTCCCGGTACCTGCACGAGTTTGTCGATCCCCAGGGCTCGATCCAGCTCTCCCAGCTCCGTCTCTTCCCTCCCGCTCAGGAACTCCCTTTTTCCCCACATTTTTTCACCATTTTTTCCCCATTTTTTTCCCTATTTTCCCTCCCGGAATTCCATAATTCCGGAATTCCCGGTACCTGCACGAGTTTGTCGATGCCCAGGGCTCGATCCAGCTCTCCCAGCTCCGTCTCGTCCCTCCCGCTCAGGAACTCCCTTTTTCCCCACATTTTTTCCCCATTTTTTCCCCCGTTTTTTTGGCTATTTCCCCCCGGAATTCCGGAATTCCGGAATTCCCGTTACCTGCACGAGTTTGTCGATGCCCAGGGCCCGGTCGAGCTCGGCCAGCTCGGTCTCGTCCCTCCCGCTCAGGAACGTCACGAGCTGCTCCAGCAGAGCCTTCTCGTCGCTCCGTCCCTCGGCCGTGGTGGGAGGGCACAGGAGAGCGTCCAGGGGGCAGGGGCTGGGAACGACGGGAAAAAACGGGAATGAAGGGAAAACGGGAATTATAGAACAAAAAATATTAAAAAAATAAATAAAAAGAATGGGAACGATGAGAAACGGGAATGAGCGGACTGGAACCGGGAACGGGAATTAAAAAAAAAAAAAAAAAAAAAAAAAAAAAAAAGGGGGGGGTAAAAAAGCGCAGGAAGAAATGGAAAACGGGAATGACGGAGCGGGGAAAAAAAACAAAAAAACGGGAGAGCGTCCGGGGGGGGACGGGGTGGGAATAAAACACGGGAATAAAGAACGGGAATGATGGGAATGGTGGGAATGAACGGGAATAAAAAAAAAAAATCAGGAATAACGGGAATAATGAAAAACGGGAATGATGGGAAACGGGAATAACGGGAATGAAAGAAACAGGAAAAACAGGAACAACGAAAAATGGGAATAACAGGAATAAAAAAAAAAAACAGGAAAAACGGGGGAAATGGAAAACGGGAATGATGGAAAACGGGAATGACAGGAGTAACAGGAATGATGGGGAACAGGAATAACGGGAATGAAAAACCAGGAATAACGGGAATAATGAAAAACGGGAATAACGGGAATAATGAAAAACGGGAATGATGGGGAACGGGAATAACGGGAATGAAAAACCAGGAATAACGGGAGTAACAGGAATGATGGGAAACGGGAATGATGCAAAACAGGAATGATGGGGAATGGGAATAACGGGAATGAAAAACCAGGAAAAACTGGAATGATGGAAAACGGGAATAACAGGAATAAATAAAACAGGAAAAACGGGGAAAATGGATAATAGGAATGAAGGAAAACAGGAATAACGGGAATAAAAAACCAGGAATAACGGGAATGATGGAAAACGGGAATAACGGGAGTAACAGGAATGATGGGAAATGGGAATGACGCAAAACAGGAATGATGGGGAATGGGAATAACGGGAATGAAAAACCAGGAAAAACTGGAAAGATGGAAAACGGGAATAACAGGAATAAAAAACCAGGAAAAACCGGGAAAATGAAACACGGGAATAACAGGAATGAATAAAACAGGAAAAACAGGAATAATGGAAAATGGGAATGATGGAAAATGGGAATAAGGGGAATAAAAAAAACCAGGAAAAACGGGAATGGGATGGAAAATGGGAATTACGGAGCGGGGAAAAACAGGAGAGCGTCCGGGGGGGGGCTCAGACTGGGAATAAAACATGGGAATAATGGGGATGGGAACGATGGGAATGATGGAAAACGGGAATGAACGGGAATAAAAAACCAGGAATGATGGGAATGATGGAAAACGGGAATAACGGGAGTGACAGGAATGATGGGAAACGGGAATGACGGATCGGGGAAAAAACGGGAGAGGGTCCGGGGGGGGGGGGGGGGGCACTGGGAATGGGGGAAAAATGGGAATAAAAAACAGGAACGGGAACAAAAAACGGGAATAACAGAAGTCGGGAAGAGCAGGAATAAAGAACTGGAATAACGAGAAAAAAGAATGGGAAGGAAAAACGGGAATTACGGAGCGGGGAAAAAAAAACGGGAGAGCGCGGCCTGGGAATGAGGGGAATGGCAGATGGGAAACGGGGGAACGGTCGTCGGGAAATACGGGAATTCATGTGTGGGAAAAATGGGAATTCCCACCTTGGAAAACGGGAATTCACACCCAGAAATACGGGAATTCACACCTGGGAAAATGGGAATTTATACCTGGGAAAATGGGAATTTATACCTGGGAAAATGGGAATTCACACCTGGGAAATTGGGAATTTACACCTGGAAAAATGGGAATTCACACCTGGGAAAATGGGAATTTATACCCTGAAAAATGGGAATTCCAGACTGGAAAAATGGGAATTCACACCTGGGAAAATGGGAATTAGCACCTGGAAAAATGGGAATTTACACCTGGGAACTTGGGAATTAGCACCTGGAAAAATGGGAATTAGCACCTGGAAAAATGGGAATTCACACCTGGGAAATTGGGAATTTATACCTGGGAAAATGGGAATTTATACCTGGGAAAATGGGAATTCACACCTGGGAAAATGGGAATTTATACCTGGAAAAATGGGAATTAGCACCTGGGAAAATGGGAATTTACACCTGGGAACTTGGGAATTAGCACCTGGAAAAATGGGAATTAGCACCTGGAAAAATGGGAATTTACACCTGGGAACTTGGGAATTAGCACCTGGAAAAATGGGAATTAGCACCTGGAAAAATGGGAATTCACACCTGGGAAATTGGGAATTTACACCTGGAAAAATGGGAATTCACACCTGGGAAAATGGGAATTTATACCTGGGAAAATGGGAATTAGCACCTGGAAAAATGGGAATTTACACCTGGGAACTTGGGAATTAGCACCTGGAAAAATGGGAATTAGCACCTGGAAAATTGGGAATTCACACCTGGAAAAATGGGAATTCGCACCTGGGAAAATGGGAATTTATACCCTGAAAAATGGGAATTCCAGACTGGAAAAATGGGAATTCGCACTTTGAAAAATGGGAATTCACACTTGGAAAAATGGGAATTCACACCTGGAAAAATGGGAAT
>NC_085048.1:1461286-1539064 GCF_963662255.1 Cinclus cinclus
AATTCCTGGGAATTTTCCCAACAATTCCCTCTTTTCCATTCCTCTTCCAAAATCCAGGAATCCAGGACTGGAAAATCCCATCTTGGAATTCCCAAATTTCTGGATCCGGAGCAGGAAAAGCTCCGAAATTCCAAGAAATTCCCAGAATTCCGAGGGAACGGTGACGTCATCCATCCCCAACCCCCCGGAGCTGCCGGAATTCCAGAATTTCTCCGGCATCGATTCCGTGGGTTGAAGATTCCGTGGGAATTGGGAAAATCGGGAATCTCCCTTTTTTTATGGGAAAAGGGAACAATTCCAGCTCGGAATTCCCGCTTTTTTTATTATTATTATTATTTTTTTCACGGAATTCCCATGGAAAAATTTGAGAAAAAAAAGATGGGAAAAAAAATGGGGAAGGAGCAAACCTGAATCCGGGGGGAAAGGATTGGGAACGTTCCCGGAGTTTCTTCCAGGCTGGGCGGGGCCGCGGGAGGTGCCGGAATTCCCAGAATTCCCAGAATTCCCGGGATCGCAGAAGTCGAAGGGAGCGCGAGGAGCGGGAACGGCCAAGGAGGAGCCCAGGGCTGGGAATTCCAGGAAAAAAAAAAATGGGAAAAGGGGAAAAAAAATGGGAAAAAATGGGAAAAGAGGAGTCAGTAGTGATCGGAATTCCGGGGGGGGGGGGGAATGGGGAAAAATTGGGAAAATTGAGGGGAAAAAAGGTGGAAAAGAGAAAATTAGGGGGGAAAAAAAAAGGAATGGAAAAGGGAGAGGAGGAAAAAGAGGGAAAATGGGGAAAAAAGGGGAAAAATGGGAAAAAAGATGGGAAAAATGGGAAAAAAGGGGAAAAATGGGAAAAGGGGAAAGGGAAAAAGGAAAATGGGGAGAAGGGGGAAAATGGGAAAAGGAAGAAAAGGGAAAAATGGGGAAAATGGGGAAAAAATGAAAATTGGGAAAAAGGGGGGAAGGGGAAAAGAGAAAAAAGGAAAAATTGGGAAAAGAGGGAAAATGGGAAAAGGGAAAAAAGGAAAAATGAGAAAAGGGAAAAAAGGAAAAATGGGGAAAATGGGAAAAGGGGAAAAAAGGGGAAAATGGGAAAGGGAAAAAGGGAAAAGGGGAAAAAGGAAAAAAGGGACAAAAGGGGAAAAGTAAAATTTGGGAAAAGAGGAAAAATGGGGAAAAGAGGAGTCAGTGGTAATGGGAATTCCGGGGGGAATTGGGGAAAATTGGGAAAAATGGGGGGGAAATGTGGGGGAAAGGGAAAGGGAAGGGAAAGGGGAAAAAAAGGGGAAATGGGGAAAATGGGAAAAGGAGGAAAAATGGAAAAAATGGGGAAAAAAGGAAAAACTGGAAATAGGAAAAATGGGAAAAGGAAGAAAAGGGGAAAATGAGGAAAATGGGGAAAAAATGAAATTTGGGAAAAAGGGGGGGAAAGGGAAAAGAGAAAAAAGGGAAAATTGGGAAAAGGGGAAAAAAATGGAAAAAATGGGAAAAGGGAAAAATCAGAAAAGGGAAAAAAGGAAAAATCAGAAAAGGGAAAAAAGGGAAAATGGGGAAAAGGGGGAAAATGGGAAAAGGGGAAAAAAGGGAAAAGGAAAAAAGGGAAAAATGGGAAAGGGAAAAAGGAAAAAAGGGAAAAAAGGGGAAAAGTAAAATTTGGGAAAAGAGGAAAAATGGGGAAAAGAGGAGTCAGTGGTAATGGGAATTCCGGGGGGAATTGGGGAAAATTGGGAAAAATGGGGGGAAAATGTGAGGGGAAGGGAAAGGGGGAAAAAGGGGGAAATGGGAAAATGGGAAAAAGAAAAAAAATGGGGAAGAGGAAAATGTGGGGAAAAAATTGGGGAATGGGGGAAAAGGGGGAATGGGGGAAAAGGGAAAAAGGGAGAAGGAAAAAATGGGAAAAAAGGCGGAAAAACAAAATGAGGGAAAACGGGGAAAGGAGGAAGAAAAGGAAACGGAAAAGGAAGAGAAGGAAAAAGGGGGAAAAGGTGAAAAAGAGGGGAAAAAACCTGGAAAATGGGAAAAATGGGGAAAAATGGGAAATAGGGGGGAAGGGAAAAGGGGAAAAGGGGGAAAGGGGAAAAATGGGAAAAACAGAAAAAGGGAAAAATGGGAAAAGGGGGAAATGGGGAAATAGGAAAAGAGGAAAAAGGGAAAAATGGGGAAAAAGGGAAAAATGGGAAAAAAGGGAAAAATGGGAAATGGGAAATAGAGGGGAAGGGAAAAGGGGAAAAACGAAAACGAGGAAAAGGGAAAAATGGGAAATGGGAAAAAGGGGGGAAGGGAAAAGGGGAAAAAGGGAAAAATGGGAAAAAAGGGAAAAGAGGTGAAAAAACGGGAAATGGGGAAAAGGAAAAGGGGAAAAGGAAAAGGGGAAAAGGGGGGAAAAAGGGAAAAGGGGAAAAAGGGGAAAAATGGGAAATGGAAAAAAGGGGGGGAAAGGAAAAAGGGGAAAAATGGGAAAATGGGAAAAAGGGGGAAGGGAAAAGGGGGGAAAGGGGAAAAAAGGAAAACGAGGAAAAGGGAAAAATGGGAAAAAACGGGAAATGGGGAAAAGGGGGGAAAAGGAAAAGGGGAAAAATGGGAAAAACAGGGAAAGGGGAAAAATGGGAAAAACAGGAAAAGGGGGAAAGGGGAAAAATGGGAAAAAAGAGAAAAATGGAAAATGGGAAAACAGGAAAGGGGGAAAAGGGGGGAAAAGGAAAAGGGGAAAAATGGGAAAAACAGGGAAAGGGGGAAAGGGGAAAAATGGGAAAAACAGGAAAAGGGGGAAAGGGAAAGGGGGAAAATGGGAAAAAAGAGAAAAATGGAAAAAGGGGGAAAAGGGGGGAAAAGGGGAAAAATGGGAAAAAACAGGAAAAGGGGAAAAGGGGAAAAACGGGAAAAACAGGAAAAGGGGGAAGGGAAAGGGGAAAAATGGGAAAAAAGGGAAAAATGGGAAGAAGGGGGAAAAAGGAAAAGGGAAAAAGGGGAAAAAGGGGAAATGGGGAAAAATGGGGAAAACGGGAAAAGGGAAAAAGGAGAAAAATGGGAAATGGGGAAAATAGGGGAAGGGAAAATGGGGGGGGGGAGGGGGACAAAGGAAAAGGAAAAAACCCAACAAAAAACAGGGAAAAACAGAATTAGGGAAAAGGGGGAAGAGGAAAAGGAAGGAAAAGAAGGGGAAAAAAAGGGGGAAAAAGGAGGGAGGGAGGAAAAGTGGGAAAAAAGAAAGAGGGAAAAAAAGGGGGAAAAGGGAAAAAGGAGGGAAAAAGGGAAAAGAGAGGGATTGAAGATCCACGGATCCCATCCCAAACCATTCCGGGATTCCGGGATCCGGGACGCTCGGGATCTTTTTTTTTTTTATGGAATTCGGGGATGGAAAAGGGAAGGGAGACCCTTCCTGGAATTCCCAGGGAATTCCCAAAATTCCTTCCCGGAGAGGAGTCGGGATGGGGACGGATCCAGTGCCGGGATGGGAATGGAGGGAATTCCCTGGGAAAGGGGGAAATGGGATTGGGGAGGGAATTCCCGGCTGGGCTGGAATTCCCAGGGAATTTTCCCAAGGAAAAAATCGGGATCCGGGAATATTCCCGGTGCTTCTCCTTAAGGTCCCTCCCCACCCGAACCATTCCGGAATTCCCCGAATCCCAGATTTTTTTCAGGGGGGAAAAAAAAAAAAAAAACAAAAAACCCCCCAAAAAAAAACTCCCGGGGGGGTAAATCCAACATTTCCTTGTCCTCGGAATCGACAGCTCCCGGATCCCAAGAAAAGTTGGGATCACCTTGGGATCGTGAGGATTTGATCCCAATATTCCCGACATTGCTGATGCTGCCTGTACTGCTGTGATACCCAGATATTCCCGAAATTCCCAGAATTCCCGGAATTCCCGATATTCCCAGAATTCCAGATATTCCCAATATTCCCAGAATTCCAGATATTCCTGAAATTCCCAGAATTCCCAATACTCCCGATATTCCTGCAATTCCCAGAATTCCAGATATTCCTGAAATTCCCAGAATTCCCAATATTCTCAATATTCCTGCAATTCCCAGAATTCCCGATGTTCCTGATATTCCCGACATTCCCGTGGTTCCCGAAATTCCCAGAATTCCTGATATTCCAGATATTCCCAGAATTCCTGATATTCCCGCTCTTCCTGGCGTTCCCAATATTCCCAGAATTCCTGCCATCCCCAGAATTCCCAAAATTAGCAGAATTCCCAATATTCCAGATATTCCTGCCATCCCCAGAATTCCCGATATTCACTCCCAGCATTCCCAGTATTCCTGACATTCCCGCTATCCCCGATATTCCCAGAATTGCCGGAATTCCCAGAATCCCCGATATTCCCTCCATGCCTGATATTCCAAATATTCCCTGTATTCCCGATATTCCTAAAAAATTCCCGGAATTCCCGATATTCTTGGAATTCCCAATATTCCCGATATTCTTGGAATTCCCGATATTCCTGATACTCCCAGTATTCCCAATATTCCGATATTCCTGATATTCCCAATATTCCGATGTTCCTGATATTCCCAGAATTCCTGACACTATTGATATTCCATGAATTGCCAGAATTCCCAATATTCCCAGAATTCCTGATGTTCCCGCTATTCCCGACACTCCGGAATCCCTGAAATTCCCAGAATTCCCAATATTCCTGAAATTGCCAATATCCCCGATGTTCCCAGCATTCCAAACATTCCCACGTTTCCCCATCTTCCCGGAATTCCCAATATTCCCGATATTCCCAGAATTCCCCATATTCCCCACACTCCCAGCGTTCCCAATATTCCGATACTCCCGATATTCCAAGAACAGCCAGAATCGGGGATATTCCCAACATTCCTGATACACCCAAATTTCCCAGAATTCCCACAGTTCCCAGAATTCCCGGAATTCCCAACATTCCGGATATTCCTGACGGAATGCCATTCCCAGAATTCCCGATACTCCCTCCCAGCATTCCCGGTATTCCTGGCATTCCCTCCATCCCCGATATTCCCAGAATTGCCGGAATTCCCAGAATTCCCGACATTCCCACCATTCTCAATATTCCGGACGTTCCAAGCGTTCCCAGAACTCCCAAAAAAAATCCCCGATATTCCCACAATTCCAAATATTCCTGATGCTGCCAATATTCCCAGAATTCCCACCACAATTCCCGACATTCCCATAATTCCCGGATCTTCCCGTATTTCCAAATATTCCCCGGAATTCCCGGAATTCCCGTACCCGCGGGGGCTCTGGCGGCCGTGCTGGGCTGCAGAGGCGTCACTCCGGAAATTCCCGGAATTCCCGAAATTCCGGATTCGTTCCTTTCCGGCGTCCCGCAAATTCCGGGAATCGGCGCCGGTTTTTCCAAGGAAGGCAGGAGCTGATCCAGCTGCTCCAGCTCGGCCGAGAACTGCGGGAAAAGAAGGGGAAGGGAAAAATCAAATCAAATAAAATAAATCCCGGAAGGCGCCCGGGGAAATCCTGGAATTCCCAGATCCCAAATTCCCGAGGTTCCCAAAATTCCCAGGTTTGAATTACGGGAGGGGAAAAAAAAAAAAAAAGAAAAAAAAAGAAAAAAAAAGGGGGGGGGGGGGTGGAAATTCCTGGAACGAGCCAGGGGGGGAATCTTGGAATGAGCCAGATCCCGAATTCCCGGAATTCCCAAAAAAATTCCCAGATTTCCAAGAATTCTCAGAATTCCAAGGGTCGAACTGTGGGAAAGAAGGAAAAAAAATCCTGGAATGAGACAGATCCAAAATTCCCAGAATTCCCAGGGGAAAAAAAAAAAATCCTGGAATGAGCCCAGGAAAATCTTGGAATTCCCAGGGAAAATCCTGGAATGGGCAAGATCCCAAATTCCCAGAATTCCCAGGGAAAAAAAATAATAAAAAAAAAAAAGAAAAAAAAGGAAAAGTCCAGGAATCAGTCAGGAAAAAATCCTGGAATTCCCAGATCCCAAATTCCCGAGGTTCCCAAAATTCCCTGGTTTTAATTACGGAAAAAAAAAAAAAAAAAAAAAAAGGCAAAAATCCTGGAATGAGCCTGGGGAAATCTTGGAATTCCCAGGGAAAAATTCTGGAATCAGCCACGGAAAATCCTGGAATTCCCAGATCCCAAATTCCCAGGATTCCCAAAATTCCCAGATTTCCCAGAATTCCCAGAATTCCAAGGGTCAAACTATGGAAAAGATGGAAAAAAATCCTGGAATGAGCCAGGGAAAAAAAAAAAATCCTGGAATGAGTGTGGGAAAAACCTGGAATTCCCAGATCCCAAATTCCCAGAATTTCCAGGGGAAAAAGAAAAAAAAGAAGGAAAAATCCTGGAATGAGCCACATCCCAAATTCCAGAGATTTCCAAAATTCTCAGAGAAAAGAAGAAAAAAATCTTGGAATCATCCAGGTCCCGAATTCCCAGAATTCCCAAAAATTCCCAGAGAAAAAAAGGAAAAAATCCTGGAATGAGCCAGAAAAAAATCCTGGAATGAGCCAGAAAAAAATCCTGGAATGAGCCAGACCCCACCTTCCCAGAATTCCCAAAATTCCCAGAATTCCCAGAGTCAAACTCTGAAAAAAGAAAGAAAAAATCCTGGAATGAACCAGATCCCGAATTCCCGGAATTCCCGAAATTCCCAGGGAAAAAAAAAAAAAAAAAAAAAAAAAGAAGGAAGAAAAATCCTGGAATGAGCCAGATCCAGATTTCTCAGAATTCCCAGAATTCCCAATAAAGAAGAAAAGGAAAAAATCCTGGAATGAGCCAGATCCCGAATTCCTGGAATTCCCAAAATTCCCAGGGAAAAGCAGGAAAATTGCTGGGACCAGCTCCGCGATCCCCGGAATTCCCGGAATTCCGATGCCGAGGGGAACGGGAACATTTGGGAATCGCGGCCACTGGGGAGGAGGAAAGCTCGGGAATTTTTTTTTTCCCAGAATTCCAGCGGGAGTTCCGGAATTCCAGGAACGCTGCGATGCCGTTCCCTGGGAATTCCCTCAGCCCCGGCCGCTCCCATCCCGGCCCTGGAAATTCTGGGATGGAATTTCCTCCTCCGCCCCTTTTCCCCTTTTCCCTTTCCCTTTTCCCTTTCCCTTTTCCCTTTTTTCCCTTTCCCTTTTCCCTTTTTTCCTTTTCCCTTTTTTCCCTTTTCCCTTTCCCGTTTTCCCCTTTCTTTTCCCTTTCCCTTTTTCCTTTTCCTTTTCCCTTTTTTTCCCTTTTCCCTTTTTTTCCCTTTTCCCTTTTCCCCTTCCCCTTTCCCTTTTTCCCTTTTCCCTTTTTCCCTTTTCCCTTTTTCCCTTTTCCCTTTTTCCCTTTTCCCTTTCTCTTTCCTTTCTCTCTTTCCCTTTTCCCATTTTTCTCTTTTCCCTTTTCCCTTTTAATTTTCCTTCTTTCTCATTTCTTTTTTCCTTTTCCTTTTTCATTTTCTTCTTCCCTTTTCCCCTTTTCCTTTTCCCCTTTCCCCTTTTTCCTTTCCCCTTTCCCCTTTTCCATCCCATTTTTCCTTTTTCCCTTTTTCCAATTTCCTTTTCTCCTTTGTTTTCCTTCCTTCCTTATCCTTTCCTTTTCCCCTTTTCCCTTTCCCTTTTTTCCTTTTCCTTTTCCATTTCCCTTTCCCTTTTTTCCTTTTCCCTTTTTTCCCTTTTCCCTTTTTCCTTTCCCTTTCCTTTTCCCTTTTTCCTTTTCCTCCTTTTCCTTTTCCCTTTTCCCTTTTTCCCTTTTCCTTCATCAAGTTCCGTGGCTTTTCCATTTTCCTTTTCCCCTTTCCTCTTCCCTTTTCCTTTTTCCTTCTTTCTCATTTCTTTTTTCCTTTTCTTTTTAATTTTCCTCTTCCCTTTTTCTCTTCCCCTTTTCCCTTTTCCCCTTTTCCCCTTTTCCCTTTTTCATTTTCCCCTTTTCCATCCCACTTTTCCTTTTTCCCTTTTCCAATTTCCCTTTCTCCTTTGTTTTCCTTCCTTTTCCTTTCCGTTTCCCTTTTCCTTTTTTTCCTTTTCCCTTTCCCTCTTCCCTTTTTCCCTTTTTTTCCCTTTTCTCTTTCTCCTTTTCCCTTTTCCCCTTTTCCATTTTCCCCTTTTCCATCCCACTTTTCCTTTTTCCCTTTTCCAATTTCCCTTTCTCCTTTGTTTTCCTTCCTTCCTTTTCCTTTCCGTTTCCCTTTTCCTTTCTTTCCTTTTCCCTTTCCCTCTTCCCTTTTTCCCTTTTTTTCCCTTTTCTCTTTCTCCTTTTCCCTTTTCCCCTTTTTCCTTGTCCCTTTTCCTTTTTCCCTTTTTTCTTGTTCCCTTTTTCCCTTTCCCTTTCCTTTTCCACTCCATTTTTCCTTTTTTCCCTTTTCCAATTTTCCTTTCCATCTTTTCCTCATCCATTCTTCCTTCTCCTTTTCCTCTTCCCTTTCCATTCCTCTTTTCCTTTTCCCTTTTTCCCCTTTCCCTTCTTCATGTTCCTTTCTCTTCTCCCTTTTTCCCTTATTCCGTCTCCTCTTCCCATTTTCCTTTTCCTCCTTGCATTTTTCCCTCTCTCCTTTTAATTTTTTTCCTTTTTCCTTTTTCCTTTCTTTTCCCTTTCTCTTTTCCTCTTCCCATTTTCCTTTGCTCCTTCTTTCCTTTCCTCCTTTCCCCTTTCCTTTTTCTCTTTTCCTTTTCCCCTTTTTCCTTTTCCTATTCCCTTTCCCTCCTTCCCTTTCCCTCCTTCCCTTTTTCCTTTCCCTTTTCCATTCCCCCCCCATCTCCCTTTCCCTAAATCCCATTCCCTTCCCTGACCACCAAATCCCCAATTCCTGAAATCCTGGAATTCTGAGCCGTTCCTGGGGCTCCAAACCCTTCCCGGATTCCTTCCCCGTCCCTAAATCCCTCCCCAAATCCCAGAGAATCCCTGGGAGTGTCCAAGGAAATTCTGGAAAATCCCGGGATGGTGGGATTGGAACGGGATGGGATTTGAAATCCACGGATCCCACCCCGAACCATTCCGGGATTCTGGGATCCAGGACGTTCAGGATCCATCCCGAGGGATTTTTTTTTTTTTTATGGAATTCGGGGATGGAAAAGGGAAGGGAAACCCTTCCTGGAGTTCCGAATTCCCGGGGAATTCCCAAAACTCCTTCCGGAAGAGTGGTCGGGGTGGGGCCGGATCCAATGCCGGGCTGGGAATGGAGGGAATTCCCTGGGAAAGGGAGGAAATGGGATTGGGGAAGGAATTCCCGGCTGGGCTGGAATTCCCAGAGAACTTTTCCAAGGAAAAATCGGGATCCTGGAATATTCCCGGTGCTTCTCCTTAAGGTCCCTTCCCACCCAAAACTATTCCGGAATTCCCTGAATCCCCGATTCCTTCAGGGAAAAAAAAAAAGTTCCCGGAGAAAATCCAACATTTCTTTGTCCTCGGCGTCTCCAGCTCCCGGATCCCCGAATCCGTCGACGCCGAATCCCGGGAGGAGTTAAAAAAACAAACGGGAAGGAATTTCCCACACCCACCTGCCCCTGCGCCTCCATCTTGACCTCGTCTCCGGCCGGAATTTTGGGAATGGCGGCCGGGGCGGCCGGACACGGCTCCATGGCCTCGCCCTTCTCCACCTTGACCTTGACGTCGTCCAGGCTGAGCGCCGGCGTTCCCAACTCCTTCTCATCCTTATCCAGGAGATACCGGAGCAGCTGGTGGTCCTTGGATTCCTTCTTCTTTTCCGCCTCCGGCGTGCCGGGATGCGCTCCGCCGGAATTCCCGCCGCAATTCCCTCCGGGGGGATTCTCCTTCTTCTCCTGCTCCGCCGCCAAACCCGGCACGTCCGTGGGGCTCCCCTCTTGGAGAAGCCGGTGCAGGATTTTGTGCCGCTCCGTCAGCGAGCTGTGCGAGGACGGGCAGGAGCTCCCGGCGGAATTCCCGGCGGAATTCCCGGCGATCCCGGCGCACGCCAAGGAATCCTTGGAGCTGGTGTCGGCGTCGGCGTGGTGCCGGAGCTGCTGCTCGGCCGTGCTGGCCAGGAGCTGCACCAAACGGTGGCTGGTGGCCTGGGGGCATTTGGAGTCGGACCCGTCGGATCCGTGCGGAATTCCCGGCTCCGGCGTTTTCTCGGCGTCCGCCTGGATCATCTCTCCCAAGATGGAAGCCATTTCCTTGCCGTCCTTGAGTTCGGATTTGCCGCCCAAGCGGCCGGGGGAGCTTTGGGAATTCGGTTGCCTCAAAGGAGCCGGGAACGCCGCGGGATTGGATTCGGGAGCGCCGGGGAAAGGTCGGGAATTCCCGCCTCCGGAGGAGTGCATGGACGGCGAGAAGGGATTGCCGGGAGGAGGAGGAGGAGGAGGAGGAGGAGCTCGGGATCTGGGAATCAATCCCGGGCTGCCGCGGTGCCGGGGGGACAGGAATTGCGACGCCGGAATTCCGGGGCTGTTCATGGGGGAGCCGCCGTGGGATAAAGGGTGGGAATTGCCGGGGTTTTGGTTTAAGGCAACGTTGGACGCCAGCGGATTCCCAAAATTTTGCTGTCCGGAGCTGGGATTGCCGGGATGGGGAGAGGGCGCGGCCATGACGGAGCCGTTGGATGGAGGAAGGGAAGGAGGCAGCGCCATTCCCGATCCCGGAGAAACGTTGGGATTCAGCCTGGGAAGGGCCAGGCCGGGCGCGGGGGCGTCCTGGGGGGAGAGAATTCCGTGATCCCTGCGGGAGAGAGAGAGGGAAAAAAAAAAAAAAAAAGAAAAAAAAAAAAAAGGGGAAAAATCGGTTTTCCCAAAATTTTTGGTGTCTCCCAGAGATGTTCTGGCAGAAGGGTTATCTCAAAAAATTCCCTGCTTGGAATTCCGGCTGTTCCAACTGTTTCTGTAGGTCTGGAATTCCCAAATCCTGCTCCAATATCTGGAAAGATCCCAAAAAATTCCCTGCTTGGAATTCCGGCTGCTCCAACCCATTTTTTCCAATGTCTAGAATTCCCAAATCCTGCTCCACTGTCAGGGGGGAATCCCAAAAAATTCCCTGTTTGGAAAGCCAACATTGCCAACCCTTTTTCCACATCTGGTATTCCCAAATCCTGCTCTGATGGCAGCAGGGATCCCAAAAATTCCCTGCTTGGAATTTCAGCTGCTCCAGCCCTTTCCCTGGGTCTGGAATTCCCACTATCCCAGCCCCCTCCTGCTTCCCAATCCCACTCCTGATCCCAATCCTGATCTGGATCTCGATCCCATTCCTGATCCCGATCCCAATCCCAATCCAAATCCCAATCCTGATCTCAATCTGGATCCAATTCTTTGTCCTGAGCCCGATCCCAATCCCAGTTCTAATCCCAATCCCACTCCAGACGCAATCCCTGTCCCAATCCCGACCCCGATCCTGATTCCAATCCTGATCACAATCTCAATTCCAATCCTGATCTCGATCCAAATCCTTGTCCTGAACCTGATCCCAATTCCAATCCCAATCCTGATCTAATCCCGGTCCCAATCCAGATCTCGACCCCGATTCCGATCCCGATCCCAATCCCAATCCCGATACCGATCTCAATCTCAATCTCGACCCTGATCCAGGCCCTAATCCTGATCCTGGTCCTGATTCCGATGCCAATCCCAGTCCCAATCACAACCCTGATCCCGATCCTGATCCTGATCCTGACCCCAATGCCGATCCCAATCCTGACCCCAATCCCAATTCCAACCCTGATCTGAATCCCAATCCTGACCCCAATCCCAAAACACAACCCTAATCTAATCCCAGTCCTAATCCCAACATTGACCCTGATTCCAATTCCGATTGCAATCCTAATCCTGATCCTGATTTCGATCCTGATCCCGGTCCTGGTCCGGACCCGAATTCCAATCCTGATTCCATTCCGAAATGCAATCTAATCCCAGTCCCAATCCCAATCTCGACCTCGATTCTGATTCTGATTCCAATTCCAATCCCAATTCCAACCCTGACCCCAATTCCAATCCCAATTCCAACCCTGACCCCAATCCCAATCCCAATTCCAACCCTGATCCGAATCCCAATCCTGACCGCAATCCCAATCCCAATCCCAATCCCAATCCCAATTCCAACCCTGATCCCGATCCCAATCCTGACCCCAATCCCAAAACCCGATCCTGATCTAATCCCGGTCCCAATCCCGATCTCGACCCGATCCCGATTCTGCTCCCAATCCCAATCTGGATCCCAATCCCACTAAAATTCCCAACCCAGCACTGAGCAGCCAGGGAACGGCTGGGGGAAGCCGAGCCTGAATTTTAGGGAAAAATTCCCCACCCGGAAAGCGAAAACACCGGAAAATTCTCCTGACGCCAAAACTCCGGAAGAATTACGCCATTCCGCTAATCCCCCGACCGTCGAAACTCGGAACAACCTCCCCCGGAGATGAAAACAAACAAAAAAAAAAAAAAAAAAAAACCCCAAGGAAAACGCAAATCCGGACAATCTCGGGACGGGATCAGCGCCCGGAGCTCGGCCCTCGCTGCCGGCGGGCTCCGTTCCGGGCGGGAATTCGTCGGGAATTCCCGTCGGGAAGGTCTCACCTGTCGATGACGTGGACGCCCATGATGAAGGGCTGCGCCTCGGGGCTCGCGGGGTAGCAGAGCTTGCACTTGGTGTGGGCGCTGAGCACGGAGCCGTCGCTGAGCGTGAAGCGGTACGAGGGGCTGAACGCCGCGCCCCGCGTCATCACTGACGGGGCCGGGGGGAGAGACGGGAAGTCGAAAAAGGAGGAAAAAAAAAAAAATAGGGAATTGTATCCGGGGAATTCCGGGGGAGGAGCGCAGAGGAAATGGAGAGAAAATCACACACACCCCCAACAACAACAACAACAACAACAACAACAAAAATGCGAGGAAGGGAGAGCAGGAACGGGGACGTGGTTGAGGGTGAGGGGCTCTGCGCGGGGCTGGGGTCGGCAGTGAGGGGGAAAAACAGGGAATTCCTGGAAAATTCCGGGAGAATCCAGAGAAAATCCCAAGGGAATCCTAAAGAAAATTCCCAAAACGCAGAACACGACAAAGGCAGGATCAGCACGGAGCCGCGGCTGAGGGTGAAGGTCGGTGCCGGGCTGGGGTCATCAATCAGGGGAAAAAACAGGGAATTCCGGGAAAATTCCGGGAAAATCCAGAGAACACCCCGAGAAAATCCCAATCCAACCCCCAAAACCCCAATCCTGTAAGAATCTGATCCCAAAAATCCCAGCAGGAAACAGCGGGAATGGAGCCAGGGGCTCCGCGCGGTGCTGGGATCATCAGCGTGGGGAAAAAACAGGGAATTCCTGGAAAATTCCAGGAAAATCCAGAGAACACCCTGAGAAAATCCCAATCCAACCCCAAAAAAACCCCATCCTAAAAGAGTCTGATCCCAAAAAATCCCAGCAGGACCCCGGCGGGATCAGCACGGAGCTCAGCGTGAGGGTGAAGGTCAAGGCCGGGCTGGGGGGATCTCTGAGGGGAAAAACAGGGAATTCCTGGAAAATTCCAGGAAAATCCTGGGAATATCCCAATGCAACCCCAAAAACCCCAATCCTGTAAGAATCTGATCCCAAAAATCCCAGCAGGAAACAGCGGGAATGGAGCCAGGGGCTCCGCGCGGTGCTGGGATCATCAGCGTGGGGAAAAAACAGGGAATTCCTGGAAAATTCCAGGAAAATCCAGAGAACACCCTGAGAAAATCCCAATCCAACCCCAAAAAAACCCCATCCTAAAAGAGTCTGATCCCAAAAAATCCCAACAGGGCACAGCAGGATCAGCACGGAGCTCAGCGTGAGGGTGAAGGTCAAGGCCGGGCTGGGGGGATCTCTGAGGGGAAAAATAGGGAATTCCTGGAAAATTCCAGGAAAATCCTGGGAATATCCCAATGCAACCCCAAAAACCCCAATCCTGTAAGAATCTGATCCCAAAAATCCCAGCAGGAAACAGCGGGAATGGAGCCAGGGGCTCCGCGCGGTGCTGGGATCATCAGCGTGGGGAAAAAACAGGGAATTCCTGGAAAATTCCGGGAAAATCCTGGGAATATCCCAATGCAATCCCAAAAACCCCCAATCCTGTAAGAATCTGATCCCAAAAAATCCCAGCAGGAGCCCGGCGGGATCAGCACGGAGCTCAGCGTGAAGGGGATGAGGAGCTGAAGGCCGTGCCGGGATCATCACCGAGAGGGAAAAACTGGGAATTCCAGGAAGAAAACACGGAAAAATCCAGCTCCAATCCCAACAGAAGCCCCCCCCCCCCGCGAAAAACAAAACAAAACAAACAAAAAAAAAACCTCAACGCCGCCCGACAACGACAACAAAACCAAAAAAAAAAAAAAAAAAAAAAAAAAAAAAAAAAATCCCGATTTTTTTTTTTCCGGGAAGAGATTCCCGTTCGGAAGAATAAAATTCCTGCGGGTACCTTCTTGGAAGAGCTGCTTGGCGTAGGAGGGCTCGCGGCCCTGGGGCTGGAAGAAGGCGTAGATGCATTTCCGAACCAGATCCTCCCATCCCGTCCGGCCGGCGGCGCGCAGCGAGCTCGTGTCGATGGAGATGATTTTTCCTGGGAAAAGTCGGGAAGGTTTGGGGGAAATTTGGAGGGGTCGGAAGAGGGAAAGTTGGCGTTTGGAAGGTGGGAAATGGGAAATGGGGAAATGGGGGGGAAGGGAAAGAGTGGGGAAAAGGGGAATGGGAAAAGGGGGGGGAATGGGAAAAGGGGGGGGAAAGGAAAAAATGGGAAAGGGGAAATGGGGGGAAATGGAAAATGGGAAAAGAGGGGGGGAAGGAAAAAATGGGAAAGGGGAAATGGGGGGAAATGGGAAATGGGAAAAGAGGGAAATGGGAAAAGAGGGGGGAAAGGAAAAAATGGGAAAGGGGAAATGGGGGAAAATGGGAAATGGGAAAAGAGGGGGGGAAGGAAAAAATGGGAAAGGGGAAATGGGGGGAAATGGGGGGAAATGGGAAATGGGAAAAGAGGGAGAAAATTAAAAAATGGGAAAGGGGAAATGGGAAAAGGAGGGGAATGGGAAAAGGGAAATGGGGGAGAAAATTAAAAAATGGGAAAGGGGAAAGGGGGAAAGGGGGAAATGGGAAATGGGAAAAGAGGGAGGAAAGAAAAATATGGGAAATGGGAAAAGAGGAAAAAAATTAAAAAATGGGAAAGGGGAAATGGGAAAAGGAGGGGAATGGGAAAAGGGGAAGAAAGGAAAAAATGGGAAAGGGGAAATGGGGGGAAATGGGAAATGGGAAAAGAGGGAGAAAATTAAAAAATGGGAAAGGGGAAATGGGGGGAAATGGGAAATGGGAAAGGGGAAATGGGGGGAAATGGAAAATGGGAAAAGAGGGGGGAAAGGAAAAAATGGGAAAGGGGAAATGGGGGGAAATGGGAAATGGGAAAAGAGGGAGAAAATTAAAAAATGGGAAAGGGGAAATGGGAAAAGGAGGGGAATGGGAAAAGGGAAATGGGGGAGAAAATTAAAAAATGGGAAAGGGGAAAGGGGAAAAGGGGGAAATGGGAAATGGGAAAAGAGGGAGGAAAGAAAAATATGGGAAATGGGAAAAGAGGAAAAAAATTAAAAAATGGGAAAGGGGAAATGGGAAAAGGAGGGGAATGGGAAAAGGGGGAGAAAGGAAAAAATGGGAAAGGGGAAATGGGGGAAATGGGAAAATAGGGAGAAAATTAAAAAATGGGGAATGGGAAATGGGAAAAGGGGGAAATGGGAAAAGAGGGGGGAAAGGGAAAGAAAGAAATGGGAAATGGGAAAAGAGGGAGTAAATTAAAAAATGGGAACGGGGAAATGGGAAAAGGGGGAAATGGGAAAAGGGGGGGAAAGGGAAAGAAAAAAATGGGAAAGGGGAAATGGGAAATGGGAAAAGAGGGGGAAAAGGAAAAAATGGGAAAAGCGAGGGAATGGGAAAAGCGGGGGAATGGGAAAAGGGGAAAGAGGGAGGAAAGAAAAATATGGGAAAGGGGGAATGGGAAATGGGAAAAGTGAAAAGAGGGAGAAAATTAAAAAACGGGAAAGGGGAAATGGGAAAAGAGGGGGAATGGGGAAAGGGGGAGAAAGGAAAAAATGGGAAAGGGGAAATGGGGGGAAAATGGGAAATGGGAAAAGAGGGGGAAAGAAAAAAATGGGAAAGGGGAAATGGGGGAAATGGGAAATGGGAAAAGAGGGAGAAAATTAAAAAATGGGAAAAGCAGGGGAATGGGAAAAGGGAAAAGAGGGAGAAAGGAAAAAATGGGAAAAGCGGGGGAATGGGAAAAGCGGGGGAATGGGAAATGGGAAAAGAGGGAGAAAGGAAAAAATGGGAAAGGGGAAATGGGAAAAGGAGGAAAGGGAAAATGGGGGGGAAGGGGGGAAGGAAAAGAGTGGGGAAAGGGGAAATGGCAAAAGAGGGGGAAAGGGAAAGAAAAAAATGGGAAAGGGGAAATGGGAAAAGGGGGGAAATGGGGAAAATGAGGAAAAGGGAATAAAGGGGGAAAGGAAGAATGGTGGGAAAGAGGAAAAATGGGAAATGGGAAAAGAGGGAGAAAAGAAAAAAATGGGAAAGGGGAAATGGGAAATGGGGGGAAAAGGAAAAAATGGGGAAGGCGGAAATGGGAAAAGGGGGAAAAAGGAGGGAAAGGGGAAAATGGGGAAAAGTGAAGAAATGGGGGAAATGGAAAAATGGGGGAAATGAGAAAATGGGAAAAGGAAAAAACGAGGGAAAAGGGAAAAAGGGGAAAATGGGGAAATGGGGAAAATGGGGGAAATGGGAAAATGGGGGAAATGGGGAAAATGGGGAAAGGGAAAAAATGGGGGGAAAGGAAAACAGTGGGGAAAAGGGGAAAAAGTTAAAAAAGGGGAAAAGGGGAAAAAGTTAAAAAAGGGAAAAAGATAAAAAGGAAAAAAGGGAAAAATGGGGGAATTGAAAAAATGGGGAAAAGGGAAAAAAGGGAAAATGGGAAAAAATGGGGGGAAAAAAGTGGGAAAAGGGGGGAAAGGGAAAAAGGAAAAAAGTGGGAAAAGGAAAAAAGGGGGAAAAGGGGAAAAGGGAAAAAAATGGGAAAAGGGGGAAAAGGAAATAATGGGAAAATTGGGGAAAAGGGAAAAACGGAAAAGGAAGAGAAGGGAAATGGGGAAAGGGGGAAAGGGAAAAAAATGGGAAAAAGGAAAAAAAGCAAAATTTGGGAAAAAGGGGGATTAAGTGAAGAAGGAGGGATTTGAAATCCATGGAACCCATCCCAAACCATTCCGGGATTTTGGGATCCAGGACGCTCAGGATCCATCCCGAGGGATTTTTATGGAATTTGGGGATGGAAAAGGGAAGGGAGACCCTTCCTGGAATTCCCAGGGAATTCCCAAAATTCCTTCCCGGAGAGGAGTCGGGATGGGGACAGAGGGAATTCCCTGGGAAATGGGATTGGGGAAGGAATTCCTGGGGTATCCCAGTGATCCCAAAAAAAAAAAAAAAAATCAAATCCCAGCCCACCAAAAATATACAAAATCCCAAAAAATTCCCAAAACCCTCCCCCCAAAAAAAAAAAAATCCAAACCCTTCTTAAAAATACCCCAAATCCTGAAGAAAACGTCAAATCCCCCCAAAAAAAAAAAAAAAAAAAAAAAAAAATCTTCGGATTTGGGAAAGAATTCCCAGCTGAGCCGGAATTCCCAGAGAATCCCTGGGATTGTCCAAGGAAAGTCTGGATCTCTCGGGGCTGGAATGGGGTCGGGATCGAAGCCGATTCCCACCCGAACCTTTCTGGGAATTCCGTCGTTTCCCCCCCCCCCCCCCATCCCCTTACAAAAACCTGGCCAGCTCCAGAAGCCCCCCAAAATTCCAGGATTTTGTTGTTGGTTTTTTTTTTTTTTTTTCCCCCCCCCCCCCCCCCTCTCTTTCCCCTCCCCCGCCCTCCCCCCACCGGGAATTTTTTTGGGATATTTACCTGTGGTGTCCTGTTTGGTGACGAAGGACTCGGTCGGGGTCGGGGCGGCCGGGCGGGGCAACCTCCGGGCGATGCAGATCAGGCAGGACTGGAAATCTGGGGGAAAAAAAACGAAAACAAAAACAAAAAACAAACAAAAAACAAAAAAGAAAACAAAAACCATCGGGAATGTTGGGAATTCCCAGGTCTGAATTCCCAATCTCGCTCCCGCGTTTTAATTCCCTTGAGCCGGATGCGTTTTCCCGGAGGAAATGGGATTTAATTCCCGGAGGAAATGGGATTTAATTCCCGGAAATGGCGCTCGGGGTGAAGGGGGGAGGATTGAATTGGGGAGGTTTTATGGGATGAGGCGGAGTCGGGATGATTAAATTCCAGGTGGAAGCAGGGATTTTTGGGATTTGGTTCTAAAAGGAGGGGATTTGTCCCTTCTGGTGGTAATCGCGGGATTCACGGCGGGAATGTGGTGGGATCAGATGGATGGGACAGGGAAAGGAAGGGGAACGGGAGAGCCGTGAGGAATCCCCAACCCCAATCCCAGCATGGCATTCCCAATCCCAATCCCAATCCCGAACCCACTATCGGGCTGGCATCCCTGTCCCAATCCCAATCCAAATCCCAATCCAAATCCCAATCTCAATCCCAATCCAAATCCCAATCCAAATCCCAATCCAAATCCCAATCCCAATCCCCATCCCTATCCGAATCCAAATCCAAATCCCAATCCCAAACCAAATCCCAATCTCAATCCCTATCCCAATCCAAATACCAATCCCCATCCCTGTCCCAGTCCCGATCCCAATCTCAATCCCTATCCCTATCCCAGTCCCAATCCAAATCCCTATCCCAATCCCAATCCCAATCCCAATCCCTTTCCCAATCCAAATCCCAATCCAAATCTCAATCCCAATCCCAATCCCAATCCCAGTCCCAATCCCAATCCCAACCTCAATCCTCTTCCATCCCAACCCCAATCCCAATCCCAACCCCAATCCCAATCCCAATCCCAACCTCAATCCTCTTCCATCCCAACCCCAATCCCAACCTCAATCCCAACCTCAATCCTCTTCCATCCCAACCTCAATCCCAACCCCAATCCTCTTCCATCCCAACCCCAATCCCAACCTCAACCTCTTCCATCCCAACTCCAATCCCATCCTCAATCCCAACCTAAATCCTCTCCCATCCCAACCTCAACCCCAACCCCAATCCTCTTCCATCCCAACCCCAATCCCAATCCCAATCCCAATCCCAACCTCAATCCTCTTCCATCCCAACCCCAATCCCAACCTCAATCCTCTTCCATCCCAACTCCAATCCCATCCTCAATCCCAACCTCAATCCTCTTCCATCCCAACCTCAACCCTAACCCCAATCCTCTTCCATCCCAACCCCAATCCCAATCCCAATCCCAACCTCAATCCTCTTCCATCCCAACCCCAATCCCAACCTCAACCTCTTCCATCCCAACTCCAATCCCATCCTCAATCCCAACCTAAATCCTCTTCCATCCCAACCTCAACCCCAACCCCAATCCTCTTCCATCCCAACTCCAATCCCAACCTCAACCCCAACCCCAATCCTCTTCCATCCCATCCCGATCCCAATGCTCTTCCACCCCAATCCCGTTCCCCCCCCACCCCCTCCCCCCCAAGATTCCCGGGAACGCTGTCGCACCTTCCCCCTCCTCCTGGAAGGCGCGGGGCTGGCTGACGGTGAAGCACTGCATCACCTCGTAGCGCTGCCGCAGCTCCGCGTTCTCCGAGCCGGCCTCGTCCGGCGGCCGCACCAGCATCCGGCACTGGAACGTGTGGCTGCCGCGGCGCGACGGCTCCTGCGGCCACGGAACGCCGTTCACTGGGAACGGGGAAAAACGGGATTGGGAATGGCGCCCGCGGGAACGGTACGCTCGGGAATTCCCGAGGATCCCCGGGGTTTAATGACGACAAATCCAGTCGGAATTCCCGAGCATCGCCGGGATCGAAGGAGCACAGCCTCCTCGGAATTCCCAAAGATTCCTAGGATTTAGTGAGCGCAATACACTCAAAATTCCCAAATGTTCCTGGGATTGAAAATGAACAAATCCAGCCAGAATTCCCAAAGATCCATGGGATTGAAAATGAACAAATCCAGCCAGAATTCCCAAAGATTCCTGGCATTGAAAATGAACAAATCCAGCCAGAATTCCCAAAGATTCCCGGCATTGAAAATGAACAAATCCAGCCAGAATTCCCAAAGATCCACGGGATTGAAAATGAACAAATCCAGCCAGAATTCCCAAAGATCCCTGGGATTGAAAATGACGACAAATCCAGCCAGAATTCCCAAAGATTCCTGGGATTGAAAGTGAACAAATCCAGCCAGAATTCCCAAAGATCCATGGGATTGAAAATGAACAAATCCAGCCAGAATTCCCAAAGATTCCCGGCATTGAAAATGAACAATCCAGCCAGAATTCCCAAAGATCCATGGGATTGAAAATGAACAAATCCAGCCAGAATTCCCAAAGATTCCTGGGATTGAAAATGAACAAATCCAGCCAGAATTCCCAAAGATTCCTGGGATTGAAAATGATGACAAATCCAGCCAGAATTCCCAAAGATTCCTGGGATTGAAAATGAACAAATCCAGCCAGAATTCCCAAAGATTCCTGGGATTGAAAATGAACAAATCCAGCCAGAATTCCCAAAGATTCCTGGGATTGAAAATGAACAAATCCAGCCAGAATTCCCAAAGATTCCTGGGATTGAAAATGAACAAATCCAGCCAGAATTCCCAAAGATTCCTGGGATTGAAAATGAACAAATCCAGCCAGAATTCCCAAAGATTCCTGGGATTGAAAATGAACAAATCCAGCCAGAATTCCCAAAGATTCCTGGGATTGAAAATGAACAAATCCAGCCAGAATTCCCAAAGATTCCTGGGATTGAAAGTGAACAAATCCCGCCAGAATTCCCAACGATTCCTGGGATTGAAAATGACGACAAATCCAGCCAGAATTCCCAAAGATTCCTGGGATTGAAAATGAACAAATCCAGCCAGAATTCCCAAGAATTCCTGGGATTGAAAATGAACAAATCCAGCCAGAATTCCCAAAGATCCATGGGATTGAAAATGAACAAATCCAGCCAGAATTCCCAAAGATCCATGGGATTGAAAATGAACAAATCCAGCCAGAATTCCCAAAGATTCCTGGGATTGAAAGTGATGACAAATCCAGCCAGAATTCCCAAAGATCCCGGGGACTGAAAATGAACAAATCCAGCCAGAATTCCCAAAGATTCCCGGCATTGAAAATGAACAAATCCAGCCAGAATTCCCAAAGATTCCTGGGATTGAAAGTGAACAAATCCAGCCAGAATTCCCAAAGATTCCTGGGATTGAAAGTGAACAAATCCAGCCAGAATTCCCAAAGATTCCCGGCATTGAAAATGAACAAATCCAGCCATAATTCCCAAGGATTCCTCGGGTTTAATGAACACAATCCACTCAGAATTCCCAAAGATCTCTGGGATTTAATGAACACAATCCACTCAGAATTCCCAAAGATCTCTGGGATTTAATGCCAATAAATCCACTTGGAAATGCCAAAGATTCCTGGGATTCAAGGAGAACAAATCCCGCCAGAATTCCCAAATATTCCTGGGATTAAATGAACACAATCTACCAGGAATTCCCAAAGATCCCTGGGATTTAAGGGACTCGAAATTCCCGAAAATCTCTGGGATTTAATGAAACTGCTGTGAACGATCCCCTTGGAATTCCTAAGGATTCCTTGGATTTAATGAGCACCATCCACTCCAAATTCCCAAGGATTCCTGGGATTGAAAGCGAGCAAATTCAGCCAGAATTCCCAAAGATTTCCTGGGGTTTAATGAACACAAATCTAGCCGGAATTCCCAAGGATTTCTGGGATTTAAGAAATGCTGGGAATGACCCATCCAGAATTCCCAAAGACCTCTTAAGGAGCACAATCCACCAGGAATTCCCAAAGATTTCCTGGGGTTTAAGGGACTCGGAATTCCCAAAAATTTCTGGGATTTAATGAAACTGCTGTGAACGATCCCTTTGGAATTGCCGAAGATTCCTGGGGTTTACGGGACTCGGAATTCCTGAACAAAACTAAAGCAGAAAATAAGAATAAAAAATAAAAGCAAGTTAAAATAAATGAACAATCTGAAAATAAAAATGAAAGTGAAAATGAAAATAAAAATATAAAAAAAAATGAAAACGAAAATGAAAATGAAAATGAAAATAAAAATAAATTTTAAAAATGAAAATATAAAAATAAAAAAAATTGAAACAAAAATACATAAAGAGGAAAAAAGAAAAAAAGAAGTAAAAGAAAAGAAGAAGAAAAAATAGAAAAAGAAAATGAAAAAGAAAAAGAAAAAGAAAAAGAAAAAGAAAAAGAAAAAGAAAAAGAAAAAGAAAAAGAAAAAGGGAAAATAAATTACAAATAGGAAAAAATTAAAATAAACTAAAAACTAAAATAAAAACAAAATTAAAAATCAAAAGGAAATTAAAAATAAGAGAAAAAGAAAAAAAACATAAAAGTAAATATAAAAAACAAAAATAAGAAAAATAAAATTAAAAACAAAATTAAAACAAAAAAGAAAACAAAAATAAAAATAAATGAAAAAATTAAAATAAAAAAATAAAAAAAATTCAAAATCAAAAGTAAATTAAAAAATAAGAAAAAAAGAAAAAATAAAATTAAAAATAAAAATAATAAAAATAAATATATAAAAATCAAAAAATTAGAAAAATGAAATTAAAAACTAAAATAAAAATAAAAACATAAATTTAAAAAAATAAAATTAAAATTAAAAATGAACAAAAACAAAAATTAAAAAAACAAAAATAAAAACTTAAAATAAGGAAAAGAAAATTAAAAACAAAACAAAAAATAAAAATTAATGAAAGAAAAATAATAAAAATAAAAATAAAAGTAAAAGCAAAAATAAAAATAGAAATAAAAATAAAAATAAAAGTAAAAGCAAAAATAAAAATAAAAAAAAGTAAAAATAAAAATAGAAAAATAAAATTCAAAATCAAAAGGAAATCAAAAAATGAAAAAGAAAAAAAAATTAAAATAAAAAAATAAAAATAAAAATAAAAATAAAAAACAAAAATACGAAAAATAAAATTAAAAATTAAAATTAAAATAAAAGTATAAATTAAAAATTTTAAAAAATAAAAAATAAAAATAAACAAAAAACCCAAAAATAAGCAAAAACAAAAATAAAAAATACAAATGCAAATAATAAGGAAAAGAAAATTAAAACCAAATTAAAACAAAAATAAAAAAGAAAACAAAAAAATAAAAATAAATGAAAGAAAAAATAATAAAAATAGAAATAAAAATAAAAGTTAAAAAAATAAAAATAAAAATAAGAGTAAAAATAGAAAAAAAATATAAGTAAAAATAAAAATGTAAAAATAAAAATGAAAATGAAAATAAAAATGAAAATGAAAATAAAAAATAAAAACACAAATAAAAGTAAAAATAAAAATTAAAGTAAAAATAAAAGTAAAAGAAAAAATAAAAGTAAAATTAAAAGAAAAATAAAAAATAAATATTAAAAAAGTAAAAATAAGAATAAAAATAAAAGCAAATATGAAAATAAAAATAAAAATATAATAAAAATAAAAGTAAAAAGTAAAAATAAAAATAAAAATAAAAATAGAAATAAAAATGAAAATAAAAATAAAAATGAAAATAAAAATAAAAAATAGAAATAAAAGTACAAATACAGTAAAAATAAAAATAAAAAATAGAAATAAAAGTAAAAATAAAAATTAAAGTAAAAATAAAATTAAAAATAAAAGAAAAATTAAAAATAAATATAAAAAAAGTAAAAATAAAAATAAAAATAAAAATAAAAATATAATAAAAATAAAAATAAAAATATAATAAAAATGAAAGTAAAAATAAAAATGAAAAGAAAAATAAAAATAAAAAAGAAAATAAAAATAAAAATAAAAATATAATAAAAATAAAAGTAAAAATAAAAATTAAAAGAAAAATAAAAATATAAATAAAAATGAAAATAAAAATGAAAATAAAAATAAAAATAAAAATAAAAATAAAAATAAAAATAAAAATAAAAGTAAAAGTAAAAATAAAAATAAAAAATAGAAATAAAAGTACAAATACAGTAAAAATAAATAAAAAATAGAAATAAAAGTAAAAATAAAAATTAAAGTAAAAATAAAATTAAAAATAAAAGAAAAATTAAAAATAAATATAAAAAAATAAAAATAAAAATAAAAATAAAAATAAAAATGAAAATAAAAATAAAAATATAATAAAAATAAAAGTAAAAATAAAAATGAAAAGAAAAATAAAAATATAAATAAAAATGAAAATAAAAATAAAAATAAAAATAAAAATAAAAATAAAAATAAAAATAAAAATAAAAATAAAAATAAAAATAAAAAAAAAATAAAAATAAAATAAAAATAAAAGTAAAAATAAAAATTAAAGGAAAAATAAAAATAAAAATAAAAATAAAAATAAAAATAAAAATAAAAATAATAAATAGAAATAAAAGTACAAATAAAGTAAAAATAAAAATAGATATAAAAAAAAAATAAAAGTAGAAATGAAAGTAGAAATAAAAGTAAAAATAAAAATAAAAAACTGAAAAGAACAAACAAAGCAAATAAAAAGTAAAAAGCAGAAAGAGAAAGAAAAGAAATAAAAGAACAAAGAAGGGAACGGAACAAAATTGAAACCACAACCAAAAACCCAAAACCAGGAACCGGACCGGAACCCAACCCAAGGAGGAAACAAAACCCGGACCGAACCCACAGTCCATTCCCCATCCCCAACCTCCCGTCCCCAATCCCTCCCTGCATTCCCTCCATTCCCGGGATTTTCTCCCGTTCCCCTCCACCCCCACCCTTCCAGGGACCCTTTTTTCCCCTTCCCGTCCGTCCGTCCGTCCGTCCGTCCGTCCGTACCCAGGGATTTGGGGAGCAGGTTCTTGACGAACTCGGCGTGGTCACCCACGTGCAGGATGCTGTAAACGCTGGAGTTCATCAGCTCCTCCTGCCCGTAGCCCAAATATCCCGTCACGTTCTCCGACACGAACACGATCCGACCCTCCCGGTTCACCACGAAGAAAAAACCGTCCAGGGCCTGGGGAAACGGGAAAGAATTCCAGAGCTTTTATCCCAAATATCCCATCCAGGGCCTGGGAAAACGGGAAAGAATTCCAGAGGTTTTATCCCAAATATCCCGTCACGTTCTCCGACACGAACACGATCCGACCCTCCCGGTTCACCACGAAGAAAAAACCGTCCAGGGCCTGGGGAAACGGGAAAGAATTCCAGAGCTTTTATCCCAAATATCCCATCCAGGGCCTGAGGAAACGGGAAAGAATTCCAGAGGTTTTATCCCAAATATCCCATCCAGGGCCTGGGGAAATGGGAAAGAATTCCAGAGGTTTTATCCCAAATATCCCGTCACGTTCTCCGACACGAACACGATCCGACCCTCCCGGTTCACCACGAAGAAAAAACCGTCCAGGGCCTGGGGAAACGGGAAAGAATTCCAGAGCTTTTATCCCAAATATCCCATCCAGGGGCTGGGAAAACGGGAAAGAATTCCAGAGGTTTTATCCCAAATATCCCATCCAGGGCCTGGGAAATGGAGAATTCCAGAAGTTCTGTCACAAAAACCATCTGGGGCGTGAACAAGGAGAATAAACGGGAAAGAATCCCAAAGTTAAATCCCAAAAAACCCACGAATCACTGGAACGTCATCAAGGACTGGAACGAGAAAGAATTCCAGAGGTTTTAGCCCAAAAATTCATCCAGGATCTGGAATACGAAAGAACGGGAGAAGATCCCAAGGTTGAATCCCAAAAAACTCATCAAGGAGAGGAACTAGACACAATTCCAGAGGTTTTATCCCAAATATCCCATCTAGGACCTGTAATGGGAAACAATCCCAAGGTTGAATCCCAAAAACACATCAAGGACTGGATTGGGAAAGAATTCCAGAGGTTTTATCCCAAATATCCCATCCAGGGCCTGGGGAAACGGGAAAGAATTCCAGAGGTTTTATCCCAAATATCCCATCCAGGGCCTGGGGAAACGGGAAAGAATTCCAGAGGTTTTATCCCAAATATCCCATCCAGGGCCTGGGGAAATGGGAAAGAATTCCAGAGGTTTTATCCCAAATATCCCGTCACGTTCTCCGACACGAACACGATCCGACCCTCCCGGTTCACCACGAAGAAAAAACCGTCCAGGGCCTGGGGAAACGGGAAAGAATTCCAGAGGTTTTATCCCAAATATCCCATCCAGGGCCTGGGAAAACGGGAAAGAATTCCAGAGGTTTTATCCCAAATATCCCATCCAGGGGCTGGGAAATGGAGAATTCCAGAGGTTTTAGCCCAAAAACTCATCCAGGGCCTGGGAAATGGAGAATTCCAGAAGTTCTGTCACAAAAACCATCTGGGGCGTGAACAAGGAGAATAAACCGGAAAGAATCCCAAAGTTAAATCCCAAAAAACCCACGAATCACTGGAACGTCATCAAGGACTGGAACAGGAAAGAATTCCAGAGGTTTTAGCCCAAAAATTCATCCAGGATCTGGAATACGAAAGAACGGGAGAAGATCCCAAAGTTGAATCCCAAAAATCTCATCAAGGAGAGGAACTAGACACAATTCCAGAGGTTTTATCCCAAATATCCCATCTAGGACCTGTAATGGGAAACAATCCCAAGGTTGAATCCCAAAAACCCATCAAGGACTGGATTGGCAAAGAATTCCAGAAGTTTTATCCCAAATATCCCATCCAGGGGCTGGTAAAAGGGGAAAAACAGGAACGAATCCCAAAGTTGAATCCCAAAAACTCATCAAGGACCAGAACGCCATCAAGGACCGGAATGGGAAAGAATTCCAGAGGTTTTATCCCAAATATCCCATCCAGGGGCTGGAACACGAATGAATGGGAAATAATCCCAAGGTTGAGTCCCAAAAACCCATCAAGGACTGGATTGGGAAAGAATTCCAGAGGTTTTATCGCAAATATCACATCCAGGGCCTGGGAAATGGAGAATTCCAGAGGTTTTAGCCCAAAAACTCATCCAGGGCCTGGGAAATGAAGAATTCCAGAAGTTCTGTCACAAAAACCATCTGGGGCGTGAACAAGGAGAATAAACCGGAAAGAATCCCAAAGTTAAATCCCAAAAAACCCACGAATCACTGGAACGTCATCAAGGACTGGAACGGGAAAGAATTCCAGAGGTTTTAGCCCAAAAATTCATCCAGGATCTGGAATACGAAAGAACGGGAGAAGATCCCAAGGTTGAATCCCAACAAACTCATCAAGGAGAGGAACTAGACACAATTCCAGAGATTTTATCCCAAATATCCCATCCAGGGGCTGGTAAAAGGGGAAAAACAGGAACGAATCCCAAAGTTGAATCCCAAAAACTCATCAAGGACCGGAACGCCATCAAGGACGGGAATGGGAAAGAATTCCAGAGGTTTTATCCCAAATATCCCATCCAGGGGCTGGAACACAAATGAATGGGAAATAATCCCAAGGTTGAATCCCAAAAACCCATCAAGGACTGGATTGGGAAAGAATTCCAGAGGTTTTATCGCAAATATCCCGTCACGTTCTCCGACACGAACACGATCCGACCCTCCCGGTTCCTAATTGCAATCTCAATCCCAATTCCAGTCCTAATCCCAATCCTGATCCCAACCCCCATTCCCTTTGGAATCAGAACATGTGGATCATCATAACCGCACTCCCAATCCCAATCCCAATCCCAATCCTAATCCTAATTCTAATTCCAATCCTATTCTGAGTCTCAGACAGATCCCAGTCCAGATCCTGGTCCTAATCCAAATCCCAAACCCAATCCCAATCCTAATCCAGATCCTGATCCTAATCCTAATCCAAACCCAAATCCATATTTATTGACGTTTCCAGTCCAGATCCTGATCCTAATCCTGATCCCAATCTAGAGGCTGATCCTAATCCCAATAAAACCCCAATCCAAATCCATTAATGTTTCCAGCTCTGATCTTGATCCTAATCGTGATCCCAGTCCAGATCCTGATCCTAATCCAAACCCAAATCCACGTTTATCGACGTTTCCATTCCAGATCCTGGTCCTAATCGTGATCCCAACCCAGATCCTGATCCTAATCCTACCTAAAACCCCAATCCATTTCCATTATCATTTCTAATCCTAATCCTAATCCCAATCCAATCACATTCCATAGGCAGATCCTGACCCCAATCCTAATCCCAACCCGATCACATTCCTGTTCCAGATCCTGGTACTGATCCCGGTCCCAATCCCGATCCCAATCCCATTCCGACCCCAATCCCAGTGCTCACCCTGATCCCGATCCCAATCCCAATTCAGATCTGAATCCCAAACTAGATACAATCCATGTCCTGATCCTTACCCTAATCCAGACCCTGATCCCAATCCAGATAAAACCCAGCCCACAGTCCTGGCCCTGATCCCAATCCCAACCCCAATCCATGTCCTCACCCTAATCCCAATCCCATTCTTGGTCCTGATGCCAATCCAGACCCAAACCCAAATCCCAGTCCAATCCCATTCCTCGTCCAGCGCTGATCCCAATCGCAATCCCAACACCCATCGTAATCCAGATCCCAATCCCAGACTGACGCCATTCCCGATCCCACCTTCAGACCAGCCCCGTTTCTCGTCCTAATCCCAATCCAGACCACAGTCCTAACATCAATCCCATCACATTCACGGCCCCAATCCCAATCCCAATCCCAATCCCAATCCCATTATTAGTCCCAACCTAATCTGGATCCTAATCCCCCAACACCAATCCCTGCACTCATCACCATCCCAATCCTCCCCTAGTCCTGATCCCGATCCCGCTCTTAACCCCAGACCAGTCGTGTTCCCTTTTCAGATCCCAATCCCAAACCCTTTCCTAGTCCCAGTCCCAGTCCAATCCCAACAGTGATCCTAATCCCAATCTGGTCGCAGTCCCAATCCCAATCCCGTTCCTAATCCCTTCACCCAGAGACTAATCCCAACCCCAACACTCACCCACGTCCTGATCCTAATTCCAATGCCATTCCGAACCCTGATCCCAATTCTAATCCTGACCTCAATCCTAATCCCAACCCGAACACATTCCATGCCCTCAGCATTATCCCAGTCCCATTCCGAGCCCTGAACCCAAACTCAATCCTAATTTTAATTCTAATCCAAACCCAATCATATTCCTGGTTCAGATAAAAATCCCACTCCCATCCCTAGTCCTGATCCCATAATCCTGACCCTAATCCCATCCCTAGTCCTGACCCTAACCCTGACCCGAATCCCATCCCTAATCTGGATCCCATAATCCTGACCCTAATCCCATCCCCAGTCCTAATCCCATAATCCTGACCCTAATCCTGATCCCATAGTCCTGACCCTAATCCCATCCCCAGTCCTGACCCTAATACCATCCCTAATCCTGATTCCATAATCCTGACCCTTATCCCATCCCTAGTCCTGATCCCATAATCTTGACCCTAATCCTGATCCCATAATCCTGACCCTAATCCCATCCCTAATCCTGATCCCATAATCCCGACCTGAATCCCATCTCTAGTCCTGATCCCATAATCCTGACCCTAATCCCATCCCCAGTCCTGACCCTAATACCATCCCTAATCCTGATTCCATAATCCTGACTCTAATCCCATCCCTAGTCACGATCCCATAATCCTGACCCAAATCCCAATCCTTACCGAAATCCCATAATCCAGATCCTAATCCCAAGACAATAATATTCTGTCCCAATCCCAAATCCAATCCCAATTCTGATCCTAATCCACGTCCAGTCACATTCCCTGTCCAGATCCCGATCCCTTTCCCAGTCCCCAATCCAATGCTGATCCTTATGCCCTAATCCAGATCCTAATCCCGACCCCAATGTTATTCCATGTCCTGATCCTAAACCCAATCTTGCTCTGAGTATTGACCCCAATCCCAATCCTAATCCAAATCCAGACCCTTATCCCAATCCCAATCACATTCCCTGTCCTGATCCTGATCCAAATCCCGATTCTAATCCCAATCCAAATCCCATCCCTAGTCCTGGCACTAATCCCAATCCCAATCCCAAATCCAGACCCTTATCCCAATCCCAATCCCAAATCCAGACCCTTATCCCAATCCCAATCCCAACCCCAATCCCAACCCCAATCCCAATCCCTCCTTCCTCTTCCTCATTTTCCAGAGGCCGAGTTGATCCAAATCTCCCGGAAAATCCCATCCTGGATCCACTTGCATCCCAAAAATCCGGGATTAAAGCCCAAAATCCCGGCAAAAAAATAAAATCCTGGGTTTAGCTCACTCCTTGTTTTTTTCCCCTCCAAATTCCTGATTTTTGGAATTCCCAGCTCCCGGAAAATCCCATCCTGGAATAATTTACATCCTAAAATCCGGGATTAAAAAACAAAATCCACCCCAAAATCCTGGGGAAAGAAAAAAAAAAAAAAAAAGAAGAAATCCAGATTAAGCTCATTCCTTGTTTTTCCCTGGTCACATTCCCAAATTTCCTTTGGAATTCCCAGCTCCCGGAAAAATCCTTAAATTCGGGATCAAAGCTCAAAATCCCAGGAAAAAAAAAATTTAAAATCCAGATTTGCCTCATTCCTTGTTTTTCCCCTGTTCACATTTCCATTTTTTTTTTTTTTTTCCTGGAAAATCCCATCCCGGATCCACTTGAATCCCAAAAATCTGGGATTTTTTTCCCCTGTTCACATTCCCGTTTTTTTTTTTCCCTCTGGAATTTCCAGCTCCTGGAAAATCCCATCCTGGATCCACTTAAATCCCAAAAATCCGGGATTAAAGCCCAAAAAATCCAGGCAAAAAAAAAAAATAAATAAAATCCTGGGTTTAGCTCACTCCTTGTTTTTTTCCCCTCCAAATTCCTGATTTTCGGAATTCCCAGCTCCCGGAAAATCCCATCCCGTATCCATTTAAAGCCCTAAAAATCCAGGATTAAAACACAAAATCCCGGGAAAAAAAAAAAAAATCCGGATCGGGCTCATCCCTTTTTTTTTTGGGGGTTTTTTTTTCGGTTTTTTTTTGGTTTTTTTCCCGTTGAAATTCCCGATTTTCCTCGGGAATTCCGTCGCCCACCTCGAGCAGGAGCGGTCCCAGGGATTCCTTCTCGATCACGCCCTGGCTGCTGGAGGAGATGTCGGATTTTTGCACGTCGTCATCCGTCGTTTTTTCTGGAAAAATCCATGGAAAAATGGGAATTTTCAATGCCGGATCCGTGGGAGGGGAAAAAAAAAAAATTTTTTTTTTTTTTTTTGGGCGGATTAAAATTCCCGATTTTTTTTTTTTTTTTTTTTCCCAGAATAATAAAGGGCGGGTCCATCCTGAAAACGGATGTTAAAAATCGGGAATTCCTCTGTTTCGTGGAATTTTTTTTGGAATCTGGGATTTGGTGAAATCCGGAGGTTCAGGTGGGGGGGGAAGAAGAAAAAAAAAAAAAGGGGGATTATTCCCAAAAAAAAAAAAAAAAAAAAAAAAAAAAAAAAAAGGAAAAATAAAAGAAAAAGAAAGGAAAAAAGGGAATGGGAAGCAAAAATCTCCGGGATTTTCGTTTCATCCCAAATTCCCAGGAAAAGGTGGAATTTTAAATTATTTATTTGTCGTTATAAAATAAATGAATTCCCAAATTAAAAAAAAAAAAAATCAAATCCATCGCCAGCTAAAATCCGGGAAAAAAGAAGGAACCAAAATCCCAAATTTCCCGAAGGAAACGGAAAAAAAATCCAGAGCGGCGCAAACCAGAAATTCCGGAATTTTCCGCCGCGGATTTTTCCCAGAAAAATCCCTTCCGGGAAGGATGGAGGGAAAAAAAAAATTGGGAATAAACCTGGAATTCTGGGATTTTGGAAGATTTCATCCCAAAAAAATTTGATTTATCCGGGCTGGATCCCGGATTTTGGGAAGATTCCGGCGGGAACGGCTCCCGTTGGAAAAGTTTTTTTTGTTCCCAGAATGTGAAAAATTCCTGGAATTTCCCTCTGGAATTCTCATCCCTGCAGGATCTGGAATCCCGAATTTTCCTGGGCTCGGCAAAAGAAGGAAATTTTGGGATGAAGGTTTGGGAAAACAAAAAAACCGGGAATTTTCCAGCCTTTCCACGGAATTTGGCGTCGTGAAAATCTCGGAATTCTGGGAAATTCTTGGAAAAATCTTGGAACGTTTTGCGCGGGGGGGAAAGATTTTTTTTTGGATCATCCCATCCCAAAAAGTAAAAAAAAAAAAACCAAAAAAGAAAAAAAAAGGGAATTTTGTAATTCCCAACTTTCCCAGGGATCGGCACCGAATTCCGCTTGGGAATTCCCTGGGAATTGGGAAATTGGGAATTGAACTTCCGGGTTTTTTATCTCATGGAATTTTTTGGAATCTGGGATTTGGGAAAAATCCCGGTGTTCGGCACCAAAAAAAAAAATAAAAAAAAGAATTCCAGGGAATTCCCAGCTCCGAGTTCATCCCAGGATGGAATTCCCAAGGAATCCTTCCCAGAATTCCGGAGATTCCCAGCGGGAATCGCTCTGCGGGAATTTTTCTTTCCCCCTCCCAGAGAATTCCCATATTTTTTTTCACCTCAAATCCCAATTTTCCAGAAGGAATTCCCAGGAAACCTCCAAGTGAACAATTCCAGCACCGTTTTCCCGTCTTAATTCCCGATTCTCCCTCCTTCAATCCCAATTTTTCCTTCCCAAATCCCGATTTTTTCCTTCCCAAATCCTGATTTTCCTTCCTAAAATCCCAAATTTCCCTCCTCGAATCCCAAATTTCCTGAGAAAATTCCTGGAAAACCTCCACCGCCATTTTCCCTTCCCAAATCCTGATTTTCCTTCCTAAAATCCCAAATTTCCCTCCTCGAATCCCAAATTTCCAAAGAAAATTCCTGGAAAACCTCCGCCGCCATTTTCCCTTCCCAAATCCTGATTTTCCTTCCTAAAAATCCCAAATTTCCCTCCTCAAATCCCAAATTTCCAGAGAAAATTCCTGGAAAACCTCCGCTGCCGTTTTCCCTCTTAAATCCCAGTTTTCCCTCCTTAAATCCCGATTTTTCTCTTCTCCAATCCCAGTTTTCCACTGGGAATTCCCAGAAATCCTCCAGTGCCATTTTCTCCTCTCAAATCCCAAATTTCCCTCCTTCCAATCCCAATTTTCTCTTCTCAAATCCCGATTTTCCTGAGGGAATTCCCAGGATAACTCCAACGCCGTTTTCTCAAATCCTGATTTTCCCCTCCTTAAATCCCGTTTTTTTTCCATCCCAAATCCCAATTTTCCAAAGAGAATTCCCGGAAAACCTCCAATGCCATTTTCCCTTCTCAAATCCCGATTTTCTCTTCCCAAATCCTGATTTTTCCACTGAGAATTCCCAGGAAAACTCCAATGCCCGTTTCTCTTCACAAATCCCAATTTTTCCTCTTTAAATCCCGAATTTCCTTTCTTAAATCCTGACTTTCCACGCAGAAACCCCACAAAAAAAACCCCTCCAATGCCATTTTCCCTTCTCAATTCCCGATTTTCCCTCCTTTTCAATCCCGATTTTCTCTTCCCAAATCCTGGTTTTCCAGAGGAAATTCCTGGAAAACCTCCACCGCCCTTTTCCCTTCTCAAATCCCAATTTTCCCCCCTCTCTAAACTCCAAACTCCCCAAAACAAATCCCAAAAAAAGCCCCGAACTCAACAATTCCAACACCCTTTTCCCTCCTTAAATCCCGACATTCCCTCCTCAAACCCCAATTCCCAACCTGCAATTCCCATTTTTTCCCCGGTTTTCACTTTTTTCCCTATTATTCCCATTTTTTCCCCATTTTCCCATTTTTTTCCCCCGTTTTTCCCATTTGCTCCTTTCCCCCATTTTTTTCCATCAATCCCATTTTCCCCAGTTTTCCTGTTTTCCTCATTTTTTCCCCTTTTCCCTAATTTTTCAGTTTTCCCAATTTTTTTTCCGTTTTTCCCGTTTTTCCCGTTTTCCCCGTTCCCCCATTCCCTTTCCCCCATTCCCCCACTTTCCTGCTTTTCTAATTTTCCCATTTCCCCCATTTCCCTTATTTTTCCCATTTTTCCTTCTTTCCCCTTTTTCCCTTTTTCCAATTTTACCCATTTTCCAGTTTTCTCAAATTTTCCTCATTCCCCCATTCCTCCATTCCTCATTTCCCATCCCCATTTTCCTGTTTTTCCCGTTTCTGCCATTCCCCCATTCCCCATTTCCCATTTCCCCATTTTTCTGTTTTTCCCGTTTCTCTCATTTATGCGTTTCCCAATTTCCCACAATTTTCCCCATTCCCCATTCCCCCATTCCCATTCCCCATTCCCATTCCCCATTTCCCCCATTCCCCATTCCCCCATTCCCCATTCCCATTCCCCATTTCCCCCATTCCCCATTCCCATTCCCCATTCCCATTCCCCCATTCCCCATTCCCCATTCCCCATTCCCCATTCCCATTCCCCATTCCCATTCCCATTCCCCATTCCCATTCCCCATTCCCATACCCCATTTCCCCCATTCCCCATTATTCCCCATTTTGCCCCCATTATTCCCCCATTATTCCCCCATTATCCCCCATTCCCCCCATTTTCCCCCCATTATCCCCCATTTCCCCCATTTCCCCCAGTATCCCCCATTATCCCCCAGTATTCCCCATTATCCCCCAGTATCCCCCATTATCCCCCAGTATCCCCCATTATTCCCCATTATCCGCCATTATTCCCCATTTTACCCCCATTTCCCCACATTTTACCCCCATTTTCCCCCCATTATTCCCCATTTCCCCCCATTTCCCCTATTCCCCCCCATTTCCCCCCATTATCCCCCATTATTCCCCATTTCCCCCGATTTTCCCCCCATTATCCCCCATTTTCCCCCATTATCCCCCAGTATCCCCCATTATTCCCCATTTCCCCACAGTTCCCCCGATTTTCCCCCCATTATTCCTCATTTTCCCCATTATCCCCCATTATTCCCCCATTATCCCCCAGTATCCCCCATTATTCCCCCATTATCCCCCAGTATCCCCCATTATCCCCCAGTATCCCCCATTATTCCCCCATTATCCCCCAGTATCCCCCATTATCCCCCAGTATCGCCCATTATCCCCCAGTATCCCCCATTATTCCCCCATTATCCGCCATTATTCCCCATTTTACCCCCATTTCCCCACATTTTACCCCCATTTTCCCCCCATTATTCCCCATTATTCCCCATTTCCCCCGATTTTCCCCCCATTTTCCCCCATTCCCCCCCATTTCCCCCCATTTTTCCCCCATTATCCCACATTTTCCCCCCATTATCCCCCATTATCCCCCATTATCTCCCCATTATCCCCCATTATCTCCCCATTATTCCCCATTATCCCCCATTATTCCCCCATTTTCCCCCATTATCCCCCATTATCCCCCATTATTCCCCATTTCCCCACAGTTCCCCCGATTTTCCCCCCATTATTCCTCATTTCCCCCTATTATCCCCCATTTCCCCCCATTTTCCCCCCATTATTCCCCATTATTCCCCCATTATCCCCCAATATCCCCCATTATCCCCCATTATCCCCCATTATCCCCCAGTATCCCCCATTATCCCCCTGTATCCCCCATTATCCCCCAGTATCCCCCCATTATTCCCCCAGTATCCCCCATTTTCCCCCCAGTATCCCCCATTATTCCCCCATTATCCGCCATTATTCCCCATTCTATCCCCATTTCCCCACATTTTACCCCCATTTTCCCCCCATTATTCCCCATTTCCCCCCATTTCCCCCGATTTTCCCCCCATTTTCCCCCATTCGCCCCCATTTCCCCCCATTTTTCCCCCATTATCCCCCATTATCCCCCATTTCCCCACTTTTCCCCCGATTTTCCCCCATTATTCCTCATTTTCCCCCCATTATTCCCCCATTTCCCCCGATTTTCCCCCCATTATCCCCCATTTCCCCCCATTATCCCCCATTTTCCCCCATTATCCCCCATTATTCCCCCATTATTCCCCATTTCCCCACTTTTCCCCCGATTTTCCCCCCATTATTCCTCATTTTCCCCATTATTCCCCATTATTCCCCCATTATTCCCCATTATCCCCCATTATTCCCCATTATCCCCCATTTTCCCCCCCTTATCCCCCATTTTCCCCCGTTATCCCCCATTATTCCCCCATTATTCCCTGTTTCCCCACAGTTCCCCCGATTTTCCCCCCATTATTCCTCATTTCCCCCTATTATCCCCCATTTTCCCCCATTTTCCCCCCATTATTCCCCATTTCCTCCCATTTTCCCCTCATTATTCCTCCATTATCCCCCCATTTCGCCCCATTATCCCCCATTTTCCCCCATTTTCCCCCCATTATTCCCCCATTTTTCCCGTTTTCCCCCCATTATCCCCCATTATCTCCCCATTATTCCCCATTTCCCCCGATTTTCCCCCCATTATCCCCCATTTCCCCCCATTATCCCCCATTTTCCCCCATTATCCCCCATTATTCCCCCATTATTCCCCATTTCCCCACTTTTCCCCCGATTTTCCCCCCATTATTCCTCATTTTCCCCATTATTCCCCGTTATCCCCCATTATTCCCCATTATCCCCCATTATTCCCCATTATCCCCCATTATTCCCCATTATTCCCCCATTATCCCCCAGTATCCCCCATTATTCCCCCAGTATCCCCCATTATCCCCCAGTATCCCCCATTATTCCCCCAGTATCCCCCATTATTCCCCCATTATCCCCCATTATTCCCCATTATCCCCCATTATCCCCCATTATCCCCCATTATTCCCCATTATTCCCCCATTATCCCCCAGTATCCCCCAGTATCCCCCATTATTCCCCCAGTATCCCCCATTATCCCCCAGTATCCCCCAGTATCCCCCATTACTCCCCCAGTATCCCCCATTATCCCCCAGTATCCCCCATTATTCCCCCATTATCCCCCATTATTCCCCATTCTATCCCCATTTCCCCACATTTTACCCCCATTTTCCCCCCATTATTCCCCATTATTCCCCATTTCCCCCGATTTTCCCCCCATTTTCCCCCATTTGCCCCCATTTCCCCCCATTTTTCCCCCATTATCCCCCATTATCCCCCATTATTCCCCATTTTCCCCCCCATTATCCCCCATTCCCCCCCATCCCCCGATTTTCCCCCCATTCCCCCCCATCCCCCCATTTTCCCCCCCCGTTCCCCCCTCACCCTGCTCCAGCCGTTTCATCTGCTGGATCTGATCCACGGTTTTTTTCAGGATCTGGCACTTGTCGGGTTTGACGCTCAGCGAGTCGATGTCGCCGATGTTGGCCGACAGCAGCTCCGCCAGCTCCTCCAGGTACCGCAGCTCCTGCTCCCGGCGCCGCTTCTCGGCGCTGCCGGCGCCGGGCAAACCCCACAAACACCAAAGGTCGCTGCGACGCCTTCTCCCCACCTTATTCCCAATTTTCCAGGATTTTTTCCCACGTTATTCCCAATTTTCCAGGATTTTTTCCCACGTTATTCCCAATTTTTCACGATTTTTCCCCACGTTATTCCCAATTTTTCAGGATTCTTCCCCACGTTATTCCCAATTTTACAGGATTTTTTCCCACGTTATTCCCAATTTTTCAGGATTTTTTCCCACGTTATTCCCAATTTTTCGGAATTTTTCCCCACGTTATTCCCAATTTTCCAGGAGTTTTCCCCACGTTATTCCCAATTTTTCAGGATTTTTTTCCCACGTTATTCCCAAATTTCCGGGATTTTTTTCCCACGTTATTCCCAATTTTCCAGGATTTTTTCCCACGTTATTCCCAATTTTCCAGGATTTTTCCCCACGTTATTCCCAATTTTTCGGGATTTTTCCCCACGTTATTCCCAATTTTTCGGGATTTTTCCCCACGTTATTCCCAATTTTTCAGGATTTTTCCCCACGTTATTCCCAGTTTTTCGGGATTTTTTCCCACGTTATTCCCAATTTTTCAGGATTTTTCCCCACGTTATTCCCAATTTTTCAGGATTTTTCCCCACGTTATTCACAATTTTCCAGGATTTTTCCCCACGTTATTCCCAATTTTCCAGGATTTTTCCCCACGTTATTCCCAATTTTTCGGGATTTTTCCCCACGTTATTCCCAATTTTTCGGGATTTTTTCCCCACGTTATTCCCAATTTTTCAGGATTTCTTTCCCACGTTATTCCCAATTTTCCACGATTTTTCCCCACGTTATTCCCAATTTTTCAGGATTTTTCTCCACGTTATTCCCAATTTTCCAGGATTTTTCCCCACGTTATTCCCAATTTTTCACGATTTTTTCCCACATTATTCCCAATTTTTCACGATTTTTCCCCACGTTATTCCCAATTTTTCACGATTTTTTCCCACCTTATTCCCAATTTTCCGGATTTTTTCCCACATTATTCCCAATTTTCCAGGATTTTTCCCCACGTTATTCCCAATTTTTCAGGATTTTTTCCCACGTTATTCCCAATTTTCCAGGATTTTTCCCCACGTTATTCACAATTTTCCAGGATTTTTCCCCACGTTATTCCCAATTTTTCACGATTTTTTCCCCACCTTATTCCCAATTTTTCAGGATTTTTCCCCACGTTATTCCCAATTTTTCACGATTTTTTCCCACATTATTCCCAATTTTTCAGGATTTTTCCCCACCTTACTCCCAATTTTTCACGATTTTTTCCCACGTTATTCCCAATTTTTCAGGATTTTTCCCCACGTTATTCCCAATTTTTCAGGATTTTTTCCCACGTTATTCCCAATTTTTCACGATTTTTTCCCACCTTATTCCCAATTTTCCAGGATTTTTTCCCACGTTATTCCCAATTTTTCAGGATTTTTTCCCCACGTTATTCCCAATTTTTCAGGATTTCTTTCCCATGTTATTCCCAATTTTCCGGGATTTTTTCCCCACGTTATTCCCAATTTTCCAGGATTTTTCCCACGTTTTTCCAAATTTTCCAGAATTTTTTCCCACGTTATTCCCAATTTTCCAGGATTTTTCCCACGTTATTCCCAATTTTCCAGGATTTTTTCCCACCTTATTCCCAATTTTCCGGATTTTTTCCCACGTTATTCCCAATTTTTCACGATTTTTCCCCACCTTATTCCCAATTTTCCAGGATTTTTTTTCCTACGTTATTCCCAATTTTTCAGGATTTTTCCCCACGTTATTCCCAATTTTCCAGGATTTTTCCCCACCTTATTCCCTATTTTCCAGGATTTTTCCCCACGTTATTCCCAATTTTCCAGGATTTTTCCCACGTTATTCCCAATTTTTCAGGATTTTTCCCCACGTTATTCCCAATTTTTCAGGATTTTTTCCCACGTTATTCCCAATTTTTCACGATTTTTTCCCACCTTATTCCCAATTTTTCAGGATTTTTTCCCACGTTATTCCCAATTTTTCAGGATTTTCTCCCCGGGTTCTTCCGCATTTTTCGGATTTTTTCCCACGTTATTCCCAATTTTCCAGGATTTTTTCCCACGTTATTCCCAATTTTTCACGATTTTTCCCCACCTTATTCCCAATTTTCCAGGATTTTTTTTCCTACGTTATTCCCAATTTTCCAGGATTTTTTCCCACGTTATTCCCAATTTTTCACGATTTTTTCCCACCTTATTCCCAATTTTTCAGGATTTTTTCCCCACGTTATTCCCAATTTTCCAGGATTTTTCCCCACGTTATTCCCAATTTTCCAGGATTTTTCCCCACCTTATTCCCAATTTTCCAGGATTTTTCCCCACGTTATTCCCAATTTTCCAGGATTTTTCCCATGTTATTCCCAATTTTTCAGGATTTTTCCCCACGTTATTCCCAATTTTCCAGGATTTTTCCCCACGTTATTCCCAATTTTCCAGGATTTTCTCCCCAGGTTCTTCCGCATTTTTCGGATTTTTTCCCACGTTATTCCCAATTTTCCAGGATTTTTTTTCCAGGTTATTCCCAATTTTTCACGATTTTTTCCCCAGGTTCTTCCTCATTTTTCGGATTTTTTCCCCAGGTTATTCCCAGTTTTTTCAGGATTTTTTTCCCCAGGTTTTTCCTCATTTTTTACGATTTTTTTCCAAGTTATTCCCAATTTTTCATGATTTTTTTTCTCCAGGTTATTCCCCATTTTTCAGAATTTTTTCCCAGATTTTTCCTCATTTTTTTGTGACTTTTTCCCAAGTTTTTCCTAATTTTTCACAATTTTTTCCCAGGTTATTCCCGATTTTTTTCCCCAGGTTTTTCCTAATTTCTCATCATTTTTTCCCAGGTTTTTCCGCATTTTTCATGGTTTTTTATCCCAGGTTATTCCCAATTTTTCATTCTTTCTTTTCCCAGGTTTTTCCCCATTTTTCATCATTTTTTCCCCCATTTTTTATTATTTTTTTCCCGATTTTCCCCCCCTTTTTTTTTACATTTTTCATTCCCAGGTTATTCCTACTTTTCCATCATTTTTCCAAAATTCTTCCCCATTTTCCCTAATTTTTTTTCTCATTTTCCATTTTTTTTTCCCCTGTTTTTTTCCAAATTTTTCACCTTTTTCCCAAGGATTTTCCCCCCATTTTTCCCATTTTTTTTCCGCTGATTTTTCATTGCTTTTCCCGCAATTTGTTCCTCCTTTATCCCAGATTTTTTTCCCATTTTTTTTTCCCACTTTTTCATCATTTTCCCCCCCCAGGTTTTTCCCACTTTTTCTTTTTTTTTTCCCACACTTTTTCCCTATTTCCGACATTTTTCCCCCTGGTTTTTTTTCCAGGTTTTTCCTCATTTTTCCTTATTTTTCCCATAATTCCCCCCCAAAATTTCATTATTTTTTTCCCAGGTTTTCCCCCCAGTATTCCTTATTTTTTCTAAGGATTTTTTTCCCCATTTTTCTTTTTTTTTCCCAGTTTTCCCCCCCAATTTTCCCCATTTTTCATCTTTTTTTTCCCGTTTTTCCAAGATTTTTTTCCCCGTCTTTCCAAGATTTTTTCCCCATATTTCGTGGTTTTTTCCCTGATTTTTCCCCCAATTTTCCCCCATTTTTCCCAGATTTTCCTGTTTTTTCCCCATTTTTCCCCCCCCACTTTTCCATTATTTTCCCCACATTCCATGGGGTTTTTTTCCCTGTTTTTTTCCCCTTTTTTTTCCCAGTTTTTTTCCTTCCTTTTTTTCCAGGTTTTTCCACCGTTTTCTCCACTTCATTCCCACCTTTTCCTCATTTTTTTCACCATTTTTTTCACATTTTCTTCCCAGTTTTTTTTCCCCCTCAGTTTTTCCCAGTTTTGTTTTTTTTCCATTATTTTTCCATTATTTTTTCTAATTATTTTTCCCAGGTTTTTCCCAGTTTTTCCCTTTTTTTTTTCCCCCATTTTTCAGTGTTTTTTCCAAGGTTTTTTCCTGCTTTTTTCACAGTGCTTTTTCTATCACGGATCCAGGAATTCCCACGGGTTCGGGAATTCTGACAGACCCGGGAATTCTGACGAATCCAGGAATTCCGACGGATCCGGGAATTCCAACAGATTCTGGGAATTCCGACGGATCCTGGAATTTTGATGGATTCAGGAATTCCAATAGGTCCAGGAATTTCAACGGATCCAGAAATTCCAACGAATCCGGGAATTCCGACACATCCAGGAATTCCGATGGATCCGGGAATTTCAACGGAATCTGGAATTCCAACAAAACTGGGAATCCCGACGGGTCCAGGAATTCCAACAGGTCCAAAAATTCCGATGGCTCTGGGAATTCGGACGGATCCGGGAATTCCAATGGGTCCAGAATTTTCACTGGATTCAGGGAATCCAACAAAACTGGGAATTCCGACACATCCAGGAATTCTGACGGATCGCGGAATTTTCAACGGATCCGGGAACTCTGACGGATCCAAGAATTCTGATGGATCTGGGAATTCCAACAGGTCTGGGAATTTCAACGGATCCGAGAATTCTGACAGATCCAGGAATTCCGACGAATCCGAGAATTCCGACCAATCCAGGAATTCCGACGGATCTCGGAATTCCGACCAATCCAGGAACGCTAACAGAATTTTCAACGGATCCAGGAATTCCGAAGGATCCAGGAATTCCAACCAATGCGGGAATTCCAAAAGGTCCGAGAATTCCGACGGATCCGGGAATTTCGACGGATCTAGGAATTCCGATGGGTCCAGGAATTTCGACAGATCCGGGAATTCCGACAAATCTGGGAATTCCGACGGGTCTGGGGATTCCAACGGATCCAGCAATTCCGACACACCCAGGAATTCCAACGGATCCGGGAATTCCGACGGGCCCAAGAATTCTGATGGATCCGGGAATTCCGACGAATCTGTGAATTCTGACGGGTCTGGGGATTCCAACGGATCCAGGAATTCCGACTGATCCGGGAATTCCAACGGATCCGGGAATTCCGAGGGATCTGGGAATTCCGGTACCTCTGGGCGGGGTCGCACGGGGATCCTTTGCGCTTCCGGGATTCGGGAATCGCCGGATCCGCGGAGCCGTCGCCGAGGCCGCTCATGGTGGGATCCTACGGAGCACCTGGGAAAAAAAACAAACAAACAAAAAAAAAAAAACGGGAAGAAAAGTCGGGAAGGAAATTTCCAAGGAGAATTCCTGGAGTTTCACGGAATTCCCAGGGATTTTCCTGGAATTCCCAAGAATTTGGATTCCCGGGATTGCCAGGGATTGTGGATTTTAGATTCCCGATGTTCCCAAGGATTCCGGACATTTTTTTTCTTTCTTTCTTTTTTTTTAGGGATTTCCGGGAATTTCACGGGATTCCCAGAGATTCTTCTGTTCCCGGAATTCCCAGTGATTTAAAAATTCCCAGAATTCCCATGGATTTAAAAAATTCCCAGAATTCCCCAAAATTTTGGATTGCCGGGATTCCCTTGGATTTTCTATCCCCAGGATTCCCGGGGATTTTCTATACCTGGAATTCCTAAAGATTTTGGATTCCCAGGATTCCCAAAGATTTCAAATTCCCAAAATTCCCAGGGATTTTAAATTCCCAAAAAGTCCCAGGGATTCCCGATATTCCCAAGGATTTGGGATTCCTGGTATTCATGGACACCTCCAATTCCTGATATTCCCTGGAATTTCCGATTCCCAGGGATTTCCAATTCCCACGATTCCCAGGGATTCGAGATTCCCAGAATTCCCTAAGATTTTCAAGAACTTTGGATTCCCAGAATTCCCAGGGATTTTTACGTCCTGCTATTCCCATGGATTTTGGATTCCCAGAATTCCCAAAGATTTTGGATTCCCAGAATTCCCAAAACAACTTGGATTCCCGGGATTCCCAAAGATCCTGGATTCCCAAGATTCCCGTGGATTTTGGATTCCCAGGATTCCCAGGGATTTTCAAAAAAATTTGGGCTCCCAGGATTCCTAGAGATTTGGGTTTCCCAGAATTCCCAAAAATTTTGGATTCTCAGGATTCCCATGGATTTTTCTATTCCCAGATTTCCCATGGATTACCGGTATTCCCATGAATTTCGAATTCCCAGAATTCCCTCGATGTTTGGATTCCCAGAATTCCCAAAAAACTTCTGGATTCCCAGGAATTTAAAATTCCCAGATTCCCGCAAATTCCCGATATTCCCAAGGATTCCGGATTCCTGATATTCCCCTGAATTTTCAATTCCAGCGTTCCCAGAGATTCCGGATTCTTTTTATTCCCACGGATTTTGGATTCCCGCTATTCCCTGAGATTTCGGATTCCGAATTCCCGGGAATTTGGGATTCCCAGGATTTCCAGAAATTTCCAATTCCTGGAATTCCCTGGGATTTGAGATTCCCAAAGATTTCAGATCCTCAGGATTTCCACGGATTTTCGATTCCCGGTGTTCCCAAAGATTTCCGGTATTCCCCGGGATTTGAGATTCCCTGGACCATTCCCGTCTCTCAGGCCCAGCACCGGCGGAACGAGATTTCAGAATTCCAGGATTTCAGGATTTCAAAATATTAGAATTCCAGAATTTCAGAATTCCAGGGTTTCAGGATTTCAAAATTTCAGGATTTCAGAAATCCATGATTTCAGAATTTCACAATTTCAGGATTTCAAAATTTCAGAATTCCACAATTTCAGGATTCCAGAATTTCAAAATTTTACAATTTCAGTATTTCAAAATTTCAAATTTCCAGGATTTCAGAATTCCAGAGTTTCAGGATTTTCCAATTTCAGGATTTCAAAATCAGAGAATTCCAGAATTTCAGAATTCCGGGATTTCAGGATTTCAAAATATCAGAATTCCAGGATTTCAGAATTCCAGAGTTTCGGGTTTTCCCAATTTCAGGATTTCAAAATTAGAGAATTCCAGGATTTCAGGATTTCAAAATTTCAGGATTTCAGAATTTCAGAATTCCAGGATTTCAAAATTTCAGAATTTCAGAATTGCAGGATTTCAGTATTTCTGAATTCCAGGATTCCAGGATTTCAAAATTTCAGGATTTCAAAATTTCAGAATTCCAGGATTTCAGAATTCCAGGATTTCAGGATTCCAGGATTTCAGGATTCCAGGATTTCAGGATTCCAGGATTTCGGTATTTCACAATTTCAGGATTTAGGGAGGTTTCAGGATATCAATATTTCGGGATTTCTGAATTTTAGAATTTCTAGATTTTTTGGATTTCAGGATTTCGAGATTTCCAGATTTCCGAATTTCGGGATTTCAAGATTCCAGATTTTCAACGTTCCAGGATTCCTGGATTTCTGCACTTTCCAGCTGAACCGTTCCCATGGAATTGCTCAGGATGGGGAATTCCCAGCACGGAGCCATTCCCGGAGCGTCCCAATGCAGCCGGGAAAAGCCGGAACAGAGGGAATAACCAGGAATGCACCAAACCCAACCCAGCGGAACCGAACGGAACCCAACGGAACCAAATGGAACCGAACAGAGCCCAACCCATCCCAACGGAACCAAACCCAACCCAATGGAACCAAACGGAACCCAACGGAACCAAACCCAACCCAACGGAACCAAACCCAACCCAACGGAACCAAACCCATCCCAACGGAACCAAACCCAACCCAACGGAACCGAACCCAACCCAACGGAACCCAACGGAACCAAACCCAAGCCGAGGGAACCGAACCCAACCCGAGGGAACCCAACAGAACCAAACGGAACCCAACGGAACCAAATGGAACCCAACGGAACCAAACCCAACCCAACGGAACCAAACCCAAGCCGAGGGAACCGAACGGAACCCAACGGAACCAAACCCCACCCAACGGAACCAAACAGAACACAACAGAGCCCAACCCATCCCAACGGAACCAAATGGAACCCAAGGGAACCAAACCAAATCTAACGGAACCAAACGGAACCAAACAGAGCCCAACCCAACCCAACGGAACAAAACCCAACCCAGAAGAACCCAACAGAACCAAACCCAACCAAACGGAACCCAACGGAACCCAACAGAGCCCAACCCAACCCAATGGAACCAAACGGAACCCAACGGAACCAAACCCAACCCAAGGGAACCAAACCCAACCTGAGGGAACCCAACGGAACCAAACCCAACCCAATGGAACCAAATGGAACCCAACGGAACCAAACCCAACGGAACAAAACCCGATCTAACAGAACTGAACGGAACCAAATAAAACCAAACCCAATGGAACCCAACCCAACCATTGGTGATTGACCCAACCCAACCCAACCCAACCATTGGTGATTGACCCAACCCAACCCAATCCAACCATTGGTGATTGACCCAACCCAACCCAACCACTGGTGATTGACCCAACTCAACCCAACCCAACCATTGGTGATTGACCCAACCCAACCCAATCCAACCATTGGTGATTGACCCAACCCAACCCAATCCAACCATTGGTGATTGACCCAACTCAACCCAACCCAACCCAACCCAACCCAACCATTGGTGATTGACCCAACCCAACCCAACCCAACCATTGGTGATTGACCCAACCCAACCCAACCCAACCATTGGTGATTGACCCAACCCAACCCAACCATTGGTGATTGACCCAACCCAACCCAACCCAACCATTGGTGATTGACCCAACCCAATCCAACCATTGGTGATTGACCCAACCCAACCCAACCCAACCATTGGTGATTGACCCAACCCAACCCAATCCAACCATTGGTGATTGACCCAACTCAACCCAACCCAACCCAACCCAACCCAACCATTGGTGATTGACCCAACCCAACCCAACCCAACCATTGGTGATTGACCCAACCCAACCCAATCCAACCCAACCATTGGTGATTGACCCAACTCAACCCAACCCAACCCAACCCAACCCAACCATTGGTGACGGGGCAAACCAAAGCTCCAGAGGTGAACGACAGCATTGGCAATGGACCGACCCCATCCCCCACCGGGAAACAGCGCGGAAAAAAAAGGGAAAAACGCGCAGAAAAGAAGGGAAAAGTGGGGGGGGAGGGGGAGGGGAAGTCAGGGAAAAGTTGGAGAAAAAAGCGGGGAAAAGGCAAAAAGTGGGAAAGTGCAGGGGCGAAAATGGGAAACAAAGCAGGGAGAAAATTGGGGGAAAAAATGGGAAAACCTGGGAAAACGTGAGGAGGAAATGAGGAATGAGCAGGAAAAATTGGGAAAAAGGAAAAATTGGGAAAAAACAGCAAAAAAGGCAGGAAAAAAATGGGGAAACGGTAGAAAAATATGGGAAAAAAATCAGGAAAAGCAAAAAAAGTCGGGAAAATGTGAAAAAGTGGGAAAAAGGTGGGAGAAAATTGGGGAAAAGGGGGTGGAAGAGAAGTGGGGGAAACCAGGAAAAATTGGGGAAATCTGGGAAGGAGCGGAGGAAAGAAGGAAAAAGCGGGAAATGTAAAAATTTGCGGAAAAAGCAGGAAAAAAATTCAGAAAAAAAAAGTGGGAGAAAACAGGAAAAAAGGAAGAAAAAAGTAGGGAAAAAAAGCAGGAAAAAGTCCGGTTTGAAATTCCAGGATTGTTCCCAGCAGTGGGATCAGAATGGGTATTATGGGATGGAAATTCTGGGATCCGGATGGGAATTCCAGGATGGGAATTCTGGGATAGGGATGGGAATTCTGGGATAGGGATGGGAATTCTGGGATGGGAATTCCGGGATAGGGATTGGAATTCTGGGATGGGAATTCTGGGATAGGGTTGGGAATTCTTGAGTCAGGCTGAAAATTCCAGCATGGGGATGAGAAATCTGGGATGAGGCTGGGAATTCCGGGATGGGAATTCCAGGATGGGGATGGGAATTCCAGGATCAGGCTGAGAATTCTGGGATGGGAATTCTGGGATGAGAATTCCAGGATAGGGCTGGGAAATCTGGGACTAGGCTGGGAATTCTGGGATGGATGGAAATGGGAATTCCGGGATCAGGCTGGGAATACTGGCAGTACTGGGAATTCCAGGACGGAAATTCCGGGTTGGAAATGGGAATTCTGGGATGGGAATTCCAGGATCAGGCTGGGAATTCTGGGATGGAGATGGGAAATCGGGGATAAGGCTGGGAATTCTGGGATGGGAATTCCAGGATGGAAATTCCGGGATGGAAATGGGAATTCCGGGATAAGGCTGGGAATTCCGGGATGGGAATTCCAGGATGGAAATTCCGGGATGGAAATGGGAATTCTGGGATGGGAATTCTGGGATCAGGCTGGAAATTCTGGGATGGAAATGGGAATTCCGGGATAAGGCTGGGAATTCCGGGATGGGAATTCCGGGATGGGAATTCCAGGATGGAAATTCCGGGATGGAAATGGGAATTCTGGGATGGGAATTCCAGGATCAGGCTGGGAATTCTGGGATGGGAATTCCAGGATGGAAATTCTGGGATGGAAATGGGAATTCTTGGATGGGAATTGCGGGATGGGGAATTCCGGGATCAGGCTGGGAATTCCCAGATGGGAATTCCAAGGATGGAAATTCCGGGATGGAAATTCCGGGATCAGGTAGGAAATTCTGGGATGGAAACGGGAATTCTGGGATAAGGCTGGGAATTCAGGGATAGGAATGCCGGGATAAGGCTGGGAATTCCCAGATGGGAATTTCAGGACGGAAATTCTGGGATGGAAATGGGAATTCTGGGATGGGAATTCCGGGATCAGGTTGGAAATTCTGGGATGGAAACGGGAATTCTGGGATAAGGCTGGGAATTCCGGGATGGGAATTCCAGGGTGGAAATTCTGGGATGGAAATGGGAATTCTGGGATGGGAATTCCGGGATAAGGCTGGGAATTCCTGGATGGGGATGGGAAATCTGGGATGGGGATTCTGAGACGGGGATGGGAATTCTGGGATGGAAATTCCGGGATGGAAATGGGAATTCGGGGATGGGAATTCCAGGATAAGGCTGGGAATTCCAGGATGGGAATTCCAGGATGGGGTTGGGAAATCAGGGATCAGGCTGGGAATTCTGGGATGGAAACGGGAATTCCGGGATAAGGCTGGGAATTCCGGGCTGGGAATTCCAAGATCAGGCTCAAAATTCCAGGATCAAGCTGGGAATTCCAGGCCTGGTGGATTCTTCCTGTATTTTTTTTTTAACGAGCTCCAGCAGCACCGCGACGATCCCGAAAATTCCCGGTGGGAACGAGAATCCCAAAAATTTGGGAATTTGGGAGAACGAAGCGACGTTTCGTTGGGAAGAGGAGGAATCGGAGGCGGAAACGCCGAAGAGGGGCTTGGGAGATTCCATGGAATTCTTGGAATTTGGGATTCACGAAACTTCAATCCCAAATATCCCAAAATTTGGGTGCTCCAAGTTTTTTTTTTTCCTTGGGGAAATTCCCAGCTAAGAATTCCTGATTTTCTCCCTTGTTTTGTTTTTTTTTTTTTTTTTGGGAATTTCCTCCATTCCCAACTCTCCAAGTTTGGAATCGGATCCATCCTGAGTCTTCTCCGGGAAGGAATTTCAGGAATGAGGGGCAAAAAAGTTGGGAAAAAAAACGGGGGAAAAGGCGGAAAATTTGGAGAAAAGCAGGGGAAAAAAAAAGCAAAAAAAAAAAAAAAAGTGGGAAAAAAGCTGGAAAAAAACAGGAAAAAAGTCATGGAAAAACGAGGAAAACCGAGAGAAAAATTGGGGGAAAGGAGAAAAATTTGGGAAAAGCGAGAAAAGCGGGAAAAGCAGGGAAAAAACCGGGATATAACGGGAAAAAAAGCTGGAAAATTGGGAGGGAGGGAAAAAAAAAAAAAAAAAAAAAAAATTCCCTAAAATTCTTGAATCCGATTTTGAGGATTCCCAAATTTCTTGGGGAAAAAAAAAAAATTGGGATAAAAGACTCCAGGTTGGAATTTTGGGAGAAATCCTTGTGTGTGAGGGGAGGGGAGGGGAAAAAAAATAAGGAATTTTTTTTCTCTTCCTCTCCGCCGGCCCCTCCCGAATTCCGAAGGCTCCGGAATTTGTCGAGCAAGTCCGGTAACATTTTTTTTTTCCAGGTGGAGCCAAATTCCCTCGAGGCTCCAGGAAAAAGTTTGGAATGAGAGGCCTCGGGAACGTCCAAAATTTTGGGAATTCCCAATCCCGGCTCCCTGGAAAAAAAAAAATTCCAGGATTTTCTCCTGGGAAAAGTGAAAAAAAATTCCCAATTTTCCGAGCGGGAATTTTTTCCGGCGCGATTCCATTAACGATGGATCCCTAGGAAGTAATTCCAGATTTTTTTCTGGAATTTTTTAAATTTTCTTTTCTAGGATTTTTTTTTCTTATTTATTCCCAGATTTTTTTTTTTTTTTTTCCCAGCTGGGAAAATTCCCCCCCCTTTCCCCTCCCCCCCCCCCCCCCCCCCCCAAAAAAAAAAAAATCCCTGGAATGGAGCAGGAAGAAACGGGAATTTCGGAATTCCCAAATTTTCAAACCAATCCCGATTTTTTTCATCAGGATTATCCCGATTTTCAGCAAAAAATTCCCAACAAATCCCAGAATTTCCTGCTCCAATCCCATCCCAGCAAACCCAGCAGGAAAAATTGGAATTTTTCCTTCTCTTTTCCCAAGAATTCCCAAGAATTCCCGAGAATTTTGGGATCCCTGATCCACAAGGAGATCCCAAATCCCACCGGGGCTGCAAATTCCAAAATTTTCCCCATTTTTTTTTTTCCTCCATTCCCATTTTTCTCCTGTTTTTTTTCCATTCCAGGAATTTTCCATCCAAACCATCAGAATTCCCTGATTTTTTTCCCTCAAAAAAAAATTCCCAATTTTCCACCCACGACTTCCAAAATTCCCTGAAGTTCTTCCCACGTTAAAAACGCCACCAAAAATTCCAAAAAAATTCCACAAAATGAAATAAAATAAAATAAAATAAAACATAATAAGACAAAATAAGATAAAATAAAAATAAAAATAAAATAAAATAAAATAAAATAAAATAAAATAAAATAAAATAAAATAAAATAGAATAAAATAAAATACAACAAAACAGAATAAAATAAAACAAAGTAAGATAAAATAAAATAAAATAAAGTAATATAAAATATAGTAAAATAAAATAAGATAAAATAAAATAAAACAAACTAAAATAAAATTGAATAAAATAAAATAAGATAAAAAAATAGAATAAAATAAGGTAAAATAGAATAAGATAAAATAAAATAAAATAAAATAAAAAATAAAATAAGATAAAATAAAATAAAACAAAAGAAAACAAAATAAAATAGAATAAAATAAGAAAATAAAATAAAATAAAATAAAATAGGATAAAACAAAATAAAATACAATAAAATAACATAAAATAAAATAAGATAAAATAAAACAAGATAAAATAAAATAAAATAAAAAAATAAAATAGAATAAAATAAAATAGAATAAATTAAAATAAAATAAAATAAAACAGAAACCCCACAAGATAAAGTAAGATAAAATAAAATAAAATAAGATAAAATAAAATAAAATAGAATAAAATAAGATAAATTAAAATAAAATAAAATAAAATTTAAAATTGAATAAAATAAAGTAAGATAAAAAAATAGAATAAAATAAGATAAAATAGAATAAGATAAAATAAAATAAAATAAAAGATAAAATAAGATAAAATAAAATAAAACAAAAGAAAACAAAATAAAATAGAATAAAATAAGAAAATAAAATAAGATAAAATAAAGCAGAATAAAATAAAATAAAATAAGATAAAACAAAATAAAATAGAATAAAATAACATAAAATAAAATAAGATAAAATAAAATAAAATAAAATAAAAAAATAAAATAGAATAAAATAAAATAGAATAAATTAAAATAAAATAAAATAAAATAAAACAGAAACCCCACAAGATAAAGTAAGATAAAATAAAATAAAATAAGATAAAATAAAATAGAATAAAATAAAATAAAATAAGATAAAATAAAATAGAATAAAATAAGATAAATTAAAATAAAATAAAATAAAATTTAAAATTGAATAAAATAAAATAAGATAAAAAAATAGAATAAAATAAGATAAAATAGAATAAGATAAAATAAAATAAAATAAAATAAAAGATAAAATAAGATAAAATAAAATAGAATAAAACAAAAGAAAACAAAATAAAATAGAATAAAATAAGAAAATAAAATAAGATAAAATAAAATAGAATAAAATAAAATAAGATAAAACAAAATAAAATACAATAAAATAACATAAAATAAAATAAAATAAAATAAGATAAAATAAAGATAAAATAAAATAGAATAAAATAAAATAGAATAAAATAAAATAGAATAAAATAAAATAGAATAAAATAAAATAGAATAAAATAAAATAAAATAAAATAAAACAGAAATCCCACAAGATAAAGTAAGATAAAATAAAATAAAATAAGATAAAATAAAATAAAATAGAATAAAATAAGATAAATTAAAATAAAATAAAATAAAATTTAAAATTGAATAAAATAAAATAAGATAAAAAAATAGAATAAAATAAGATAAAATAGAATAAAATAAAATAAAATAAAAGATAAAATAAGATAAAATAAAATAGAATAAAACAAAAGAAAACAAAATAAAATAGAATAAAATAAGAAAATAAAATAAGATAAAATAAAATAGAATAAAATAAAATAAGATAAAATAAAATACAATAAAATAACATAAAATAAAATAAAATAAAATAAGATAAAATAAAGATAAAATAAAATAAAAAAATAAAATAGAATAAAATAAAATAGAATAAAATAAAATAGAATAAAATAAAATAGAATAAAATAAAATAAAATAAAATAAAACAGAAACCCCACAAGATAAAGTAAGATAAAATAAAATAAAATAAGATAAAATAAAATAAAATAGAATAAAATAAAATAAATTAAAATAAAATAAAATAAAATTTAAAAATCCGCCGCCGCTTCCGGGAATAATTTGATTTTTTCCAGATTTTTTTTTTTTTTCCCCATTCAGAAAATTCCTTCAAAAAACAGAAAAAAATCCGAGAATTTTTTTTTTTTTTTTTTTTTTTCCCCACACGGGAAAATTTTGGAATTTTTTGTTTTTTTTTTTTATCCTTAGGGGAAAAAAAAAAAAAATAAATCACAGATCCGACCAAAAAAATAAATAAATAAAAAATTCCCACAGGAAAAAAGAGGAAAATGTTCAAACTTACCTGGGATTTCTGGAGGTGAGGGATGGATCATGGGAAATTTGGGATTTTCCAGAAAAATCTTAAAATTTTGGGAATGTCGAGGCCGGGAATTCCATGGGAATCTCAATTCCCTGCAGAGCCAAAAAAAAAAAAAATAAATAAAAATTTGAATTAATTTGGGAATTTTTCCTGGCAGAATTTTGGGATTTTTCAGATTTTTGGGGTTTTTTTATTTTATTTTTTTTGTTGTTGGGTCTCAATCCCCAAAAAAAAAAAAAAAAAAAAATTCCTAAAGAAAAAAAAAAAAGGCGGGAAAAGGAATTTTTTTTTTTTTTCCGGGAATTTTTTTTTTTTTCCGGGAATTTTTTTTTTTTCCGGGAATTTTTTTTTTTTTTCCGGGAATTTTTTTTTTTTTTCCGGGAATTTTTTCTCGTCCAGGATGAAATTAAAAATTTAATTCGTCCCCTGAAATTTAAAATAAATTCCCAATCCAAGCTGGAATTTTCTCTGTTTTTCCCAAAAAAAAATTCCTGGATTTTTTTTCTTTTTTTTTTTTCCCCTCCAAAAAAAAATTCTTGGATCCGTTTTCCTTTTCCTGAAAATTCCTGGATTTGCGTCGTTTTTTTTTTGTTTCCCAGAAATCATCCTCAAAAAAATTCACAAATTCCCAAAAAAATCCCAACGGATCCGTAACGATCCCAAAAAAATATCCAAGAAAAAATCCCCCCAAAAAATTCAGCGAGATCCCAAAATAGCCACAAAAAATCCCAAAAAATCCCTAAAAATCCCCCAAAAAAATTCAAGTTCCCAAAAAGTCTCCCAAGATCCCACAAACAACCCCCAAAAAATCCCGAAAAAATAATAATAAAAAAAAATCCCAAAAAAATTCCCAAAAAATCCCAAAGATCCCAAAAAATTCCCCAAAATCCCCAAAAAAATTCCTACTAGTCCCAAAAAAACCCCCAAAAAATCTCTCAAGATCCCAAAAAATGCCCCCAAAATTTAAAAAAAAATTCCCAAAAAAATTCCCAAAAAAATTTCAAAAAAATTTCAAAAAAATCCCCCCAAAAAATCCCCAAAAAATCCCAAAGTATTCCCCAAGATCCCCCAAAAAAAATCCCAATAAATCCCCAAAAACTCTTCCAAAAAATCCCCAAAAAATCCCAAAAATCCCACAAAAATCCCTAAAAATCCCTAAAAAATCCCCCCAAAAATTCAAGTTCCCAAAAAGTCTCCCACGATCCCATAAAAACCCCCCAAAAATCCAGAAAAAATTAAAAAAAAATCCCAAAAAATATCCCAAAAAATCCCAAAGATCCCAAAAAATTCCCTAAAAATCCCAAAGTATTCCCCAAGATCCCAAAAAAAAATCCCAATAAATCCCCAAAAATCCACAAAAAAATCCCCCAAAAAACCCCCAAAATGTCTCAGTGATCCCAAAAAAATCCCTAAAAAATCCCAAATTAATCCCAAAGATCCCAAAAAATTCCCCAAAATCCCCCCCAAAAAATCCTGATAATCCCAAAAAAAAAATCCCCTCAAAAAATCACCCAAGATCCCAAAAAATCCCTCCAAAATTTCAAAAAACTCCCAAAAAAATCCCCCCAAATTTAAAAAAAAAATCCCAAAAAAATCCCAAAAAAATCTCAATGATCCCAAAAAAGTCCCTAAAAATCCCAAAGTATTCCCCAAAATCCAAAAAAAAATCCCAAAAAAACCCCCAAAATCTCTTCCAAAAAATCCCCAAAAAATTCCCAAGAAACCCCTCCCAAATATCTCAATGATCCCAAAAAAAATCCCCAAAATACTCCCCAAGACCCCAAAAAAAAAGTGCCCAAAAAATCCCAAAAAATCCCCCAAAAAAATTTCCCAAAAAATTTCTCAAAAAAACCAAAAAATATCTCAATGATCCCAAAAAGTCCCTAAAAAATCCCCAAAAAAACCCCTAAAAAATCTGAAAAAAAAAAATCCCAAAAAACTTCCCAAAATCCCCCAAAAAATCCTGATAATCCCAAAAAAAATCCGTAAAATCTCCCTAGATCCCAAAAAATCCCAAAATTTAAAAAAAAAAAATCAAAAAAGTCCCAAAAAAATTCCAAAAAATCCCAATATTCAAAAAAAAATCCCAAAAAAAATCCCCCAAAAAAATCCCTAAAAAAATCCCGAAAAATCTCAAAAAATCCCCCAAAAAAATCCAAAAAAATCCCAAAAAATCCCCAAAAAAATTCTCAAAAAAAATCCCAAAAAATCCCTAAAAAATCCCCAAAAATCCCCAAAAAATTCAAGTTCCCAAAAAGTCTCCCAAGATCCCATAAAAACGCCCCAAAAATCCCGAAAAAATAAAAATCCCCAAAAAATCCCAATTATCCCAAAAAATTCCCCAAAATCCCCCAAAAAATTCCTAAACAAAATCCAAAAACAAAAATCACCCCCAAAAATCCCCCAGGATCCTAAAAAATCCCCCCAAAATTTAAACAAAAAAAAAGAAAATTCAAAAAAATCCCAAAAATCCCAAAAAAATCCCCAAAAGGTCCCAAAAATCCCCAAAAACTTCCAAAAAAAATCCCTTAAAAATCCCTTAAAAAATCCCTAAAAATTCCCAAAAAAATCCCTAAATAATTCCCAAAAAATCCCTAAAAAAAATCCCTAAAAAGCTTCCCAAAAAAATCCGTAAAAAAAAAAAACAAAAAAAAATACCCAAAAATTCCCAAAATTTCAAAAAAAAAAACCAAAAAAATCCCTAAAAATATTCCCTAAAAATCCCTTAAAAAACCCCCCAAAATCCCTAAAAAAATTCCCAAAAAATCCAAAGTAATTCCCTAAAAAAATTCCCCAAAAAACCCCAAAAATCCCAAAAAAATCTCAAAAAATTCCCCCAAAAAATCCCTAAAAAATTCCCAAAAAATTCCCAAAAAATTCCCCAAAAAAATCCCGAAAAAATTCCCAAAAAATCCCAAAAAAATCCCTAAAAAATCCAAAAAAATCCCTAAAAAATCCCAAAAAATTCCAGGGAAAATTCCAGGAAATGACAGAAAATTCCGAGGAAATCCTGAAAAAGTTCCAGGAAACTCCAGGAAATGTCGGAAAATTCCGAGGAAATCCTGGAAAAATTCTGGGAAAATTCCAGGAAATTTGAGAAAACTCAAGGAAATGGCAGAAAATTCAAGGAAATCCTGAAAAAGCTCTGGGAAAATTCCAAGAAAAACTCCAGGAAAATCCATGGAAATTCCCAGAAATCCCAGGAAAGCTCCAGGAAAACCTGGAAAGTTCAGGGAAAATTCCAGAAAATTTGGGAAAATTCCAGGAAAACTCCAGGAATTCCCAGGAAAACAAGAGAAAACCCCGGAAAACTCCACGGAAATTCCCAGAAATGACGGAGAATTCCGAGGAAATCCCAGGAAAGCTCCAGGAAATCCTGGAAAAATTCCAGGAAAATTCCAGAAAATTCGGGAAAATTCAAGGAAATCCTGGAAAAGTTCAGGGAAAATTCCAGAAAGTTTGAGACAATTCCAGCAAAACTCCAGGAATTCCCAGGAATCCTGGAAAAGTTCCAGGAAATTCCAGGAAAAGCTCCAGGAAATCCTGGAAAAATTCCAGGCAAAACTCCAGGAAGTGTCGGAAAATTCCGAGGAAATCCTGGAAAAGCTCAGGGAAAATTCCAAGAAAACTCCAGGAATTCCCAGGAAAACAAGAGGAAATCCTGGAAAACTCCACGGAAATTCCCAGAAATCCCAGAAAAGTTCCAGGAAATTCCCAGGAAAAACTCCAGGAAATCCTGGAAAAATTCCAGGAAAACCTGGAAAGTTCAGGGAAAATTCCAGAAAATTTGGGAAAATTCCAGGAAAACTCCAGGAAAACAAGAGGAAATCCCGGAAAACTCCACGGAAATTCCCAGAAATGACGGAAAATTCCGAGGAAATCCTGGAAAAGCTCCAGGAAAATTCCAGAAAATTCGCAAAAATTCAAGGAAATCCTGGAAAAGTTCAGGGAAAATTCCAGGAAAACTCCAGGAATTCCCAGGAAAACAAGAGGAAATCCTGGAAAAGTTCCAGGAAATTCCAGGAAAAGTTCAGGGAAAATTCCAGGGAATTTGGGAAAATTGGAAGAAAACTCCAGGAATTCCCAGAAATCCTGGGAAAGCTCTGAGAAATCCGGGAAAAGTTCAGGGAAAAATTCCAGAAAATTTGGGAAAAATCCTGGAAAATCCCCAGGAAAATCTGGAAAACTCCTGGAAATCCCAAAAAAGTTCCACAGAAATTCCCAGGAAATCCTGGAAAATCTCCAGGAAATTTGAGCAAAAAAGAAAATCCTGGAATTCCTGGAATTCCAAGAAAAAAAAATTTTTTTTTTCTTCCCGATTTTTTCTGCTGGGCCAGAAGAAAAAAAAAAAAAATGGGAATTTCAAGCACCAAAAATTCCAGGGGGAATTCGGGAAGCGCAGGGCGGGAAAAAAAAATTCCCAAAATTCCCAAAATTCCTGAGCAAAGAAATTTTAGGAATTTTTTAAGGAAAATTAAAAATAAAAAACCAAAAAAATTCCGGATTCCAAAAAAAAATTCCCGGGAAATTTTTTTCTGGAAACGCCAAAAAAAAAAAAAAAATTCCTGGAAAAGTGGGAACAGCTCCCAAAAAAAATTCCAGCTGGGAAAGGAGCAGAAAATTTGGGAATTGCGCTCCCGGATGGGATTTTTTTTTGGGGAGGGGGGGAAATTCCAAACATTTCTTTTCCAATTTTTTTTTTCCGGAATTTTGGGAATTTCGGCCGATCCCGAACCCTCTGGAATTTTCCAGGATTTCCCAAAGTTTAGGAAGGGGCAAAAAAATTCCAAAGGAATTTTTTTGGGATTCTTTACATCCCGAATTTTTTTCACGATTTCGGTCGGGAATGGAAAAGAATTTTTCCGCAAAAAAAAAAAAAATTGGGAATTCCAAGAATTCCAACAGGAAAAATTCCCAATTTTTTTGGTTTTTTTTTGGCTCAGCATTCCCAGTTTCTCGTTTTAGCCGGAATTCCATCCGGAATTCCGATGGATTCCAAAATCCATGGATTTATCCCGGATTTTTTTGCGGATGAAAAATTTGGGAATATGAAAATTCCGTGGATTTCAAAAAAAAAAAAAAAAAATCCGAGAGGGGGAAAAAAAAAAATCTCCAGGAATTCCAGGAATTCCTAAAATCGGGAATTCCGCGACCGTCGAGGAGCTGAAAATTCCAGAGGGAATTTGGGAAGAGCAGGGAGGGAAAAAATTCCCCAAATTCCCAAAATGTCCAAAATTCCAGGGAAGAAAAAAAAAAAAAAAATTTTGGGTTTTGTTGGGGAAAAAAAAAAAATCCCGGATTCACAAAATTCCCGGGAAAATTCTCCTGGATCCTGATTTTTTTTTTTTTTTTTTTTTTTTGGGAATGAAAAAAGATTTTTTTCTGTTTTTCCAGGAAAATCTTTGGGTTTCCAAAAATTTTTCCCAAAAAAATCCTGGAATTTTTTCTGGTTTTTTTTTCCAAAAATCCTGAAATTTCTTCCATTTTTCCTAAAAAATTCCAGAATTTTCTCCATTTTTCCATTAAAAACCCCAGATTTCCCAAATTTTTCCCCAAAAAATCCCAGAATTTCTCTCATTTTTTCCATGAAAATTCCCAGAATTTCCTCCATTTTTCCCTTAAAAATCGTGGAATTTTTTTCCATTTTTTTCCCCAAAAATTCCTGAATTTCCCCCATTTTTCCATTAAAATCCAAAAAATTCCCATTTTTTCCCAGAAAAAAATCCCAGGATTTCTCCCATTTTTCCCCAAATAAATTTTAAAAAAATTCTTCTACTTTTTCCCAAAAAATCCTGAAATTTCCCACATTTTTCCATGAAAATCCCGGAATTTCTCCCATTTTTTTCCCCTAAATATCTCTGGAATTTCCTCTGTTTTTCCCTTAAAAAATCCTGGAATTTTTTCCATTTTTTTCCCCAAAAATCCTGAAATTTCTTCCACTTTTCCCAAAAAAAATCCAGAATTTTCTCCATTTTTCCATGAAAATTCCTGGAATTTCCTCCATTTTTCCCTATAAAAATCCTGGATTTTTTTCCATTTTTTCCCCCAAAATCCTGAAATTTCTTCCTTTTTTCCCAAAAATTCCTGAATTTCCTCCATTTTTTCATTAAAATCCTCAAAATTCCCAAATTTTTCCCAAAAAATCCCAGAATTTATCCCATTTTTTCCATGAAAATGCCGGAATTTCTCCCATTTTTTTTTCCCTAAAAATTCCCGGAATTTCCTCCGTTTTTCCCTATAAAAATCCTGGAATTTTTTCCATTTTTTCCCCCAAAAATCCTGAAATTTCTCCCATTTTTTCATTAAAAATCCACAACAAATCCCAAAAAAAAAATCCACATTTCCCAAATATTCCCAATTTTTTTTCCCCCCCCCCCACGCACAAAAAATTCCAGGAATTTCCATCCCAAATCCCAGGGGGGAAAAAAAAAAAAAAATCCAGAATTAAAATTCCCAATTTTTCTTCCTTTTGTTGGGTCCCTCTTGGAATTCTTTGGGAATTTTTTAAGGGTTGGAACAAATTGGGAAAATTGGAATTTTTGGATTCTCACCGTGACCATCCTGAGGGATTTTGTTCCGGGTTTTTCCCAAAAAAAAAAAAAATTGGGGAAAAATTTGGGAATTCTGGAAAATTGAAGGGCAGGAAAAAAATTAAAAATTGGGAATTTGGGAAAAATTATAGCAGGGAAAAGGAAAAAATTGGGAATTGTAGAAAAATTAGGGGAGGGAAAAGGGAAAATTTGGGAATTCTGGAAAAATTAGGGAAGGGAAAAAATTGGGAATTCTGGAAAAATTTGGGGAAAGGAAGGGAAAAATTTGGGAATTTTGGAAAAATTTAAGGCAGGAAAAGGGGGAAAATTTGGGAATTCTGGAAAAATGAGGGCAAGGAAAAGAAAAATTTAGAGAATTGTGGAAAATTGAGGGCAGGGAAAGGAAAAAAATTGGGAATTTTGGGAAAATTGAGGGCAGAGAAAGGGGAATATTTGGGAATTTGGGAAGAAATAGGGCAGAAAAAGGAAAAAAATTGGGAATTCTTGAAAAATGAGGATAGGGAAAAAATGGGGAATTCTGGAAAACTGAGTGCAGGAAAAGGAAAAAAATTGGGAATTCTGGAAAATTTTAGGGCAGAGAAAGGGAAAAAATTTGGGAATTCTGGAAAAATGAGGATAGGGAAAGGGGAAAATTGGGGAATTCTGGAAAAATGAGGATAGGGAAAGAGAAAATTTTGGGAATTCTGGAAAAATTTGGGGAAAGGAAGGGAAAAATTTGGGAATTCTGGAAAAATGAGTGCAGGAAAAGGAAAAAAATGGGAATTGTGGAAAATTGTAGGGCAGAGAAAGGGAAAAAATTTGGGAATTCTGGAAAAATGAGGGCAGGGAAAGGGAAAAAATTGGGGAATTCTGGAAAAATGAGGATAGGGGAAAAATGGGGAATTCTGGAAAATTGAGGGCAGGGAAAGGGAAAAAATTTGGGAATTGTGGAAAACTGAGGGCAGGAAAAGGGGAAAAATTGGGAATTCTGGAAAAATGAGGATAGGGAAAGACAAAAATTCAGGAATTCTGGAAAAATTTGGGGAAAGGAAGGGAAAAATTTGGGAATTCTGGAAAAATGAGGATAGGGAAAAAATGGGGAATTCTGGAAAAATGAAGGCAGGGAAAAGGAAAAAATTGGGGAATTCTGGAAAAATGAGGATAGGGAAAGGGAAAAAAATTGGGAATTGTGGAAAACTGAGGGCAGGAAAAGGGGAAAAATTGGGGAATTCTGGAAAAATGAAGGCAGGGAAATGGAAAAAATTGGGGAATTCTGGAAAATTGAGGGCAGGAAAAGGGGAAAAATTGGGAATTCTGGAAAAATGAGGATAGGGAAAGACAAAAATTCAGGAATTCTGGAAAAATTTGGGGAAAGGAAGGGAAAAATTTGGGAATTCTGGACAAATGAGGATAGGGAAAAAATGGGGAATTCTGGAAAAATGAAGGCAGGGAAAAGGAAAAAATGGGGAATTCTTGAAAATTGAAGGCAGGGAAAGGGGAAAAATTTGGGAATTTGGGGAAAAAATAGGGAAGGAAAAAGAGAAAAAAATGGGAATTCTGGAAAAATGAGTGCAGGAAAAGGAAAAAAATTGGGAATTCTGGAAAATTTTAGGGCAGAGAAAGGGAAAAAATTTGGGAATTCTGGAAAATTGAGGGCAGGGAAAGGGAAAAATTTTGGGAATTGTGGAAAACTGAGGGCAGGAAAAGGGGAGAAATTGGGAATTCTGGAAAAATGAGGATAGGGAAAGAGAAAATTTTGGGAATTCTGGAAAAATTTGGGGAAAGGAAGGGAAAAATTTGGGAATTCTGGAAAAATGAGGATAGGGAAAGAGAAAATTTTGGGAATTCTGGAAAAATTTGGGGAAAGGAAGGGAAAAATTTGGGAATTCTGGAAAAATGAGTGCAGGAAAAGGAAAAAAATGGGAATTGTGGAAAATTGTAGGGCAGAGAAAGGGAAAAAATTTGGGAATTCTGGAAAAATGAGGGCAGGGAAAGGGAAAAAATTGGGGAATTCTGGAAAAATGAGGATAGGGAAAAAATGGGGAATTCTGGAAAATTGAGGGCAGGGAAAGGGAAAAAATTTGGGAATTGTGGAAAACTGAGGGCAGGAAAAGGGGAAAAATTGGGAATTCTGGAAAAATGAGGATAGGGAAAGACAAAAATTCAGGAATTCTGGAAAAATTTAGGGAAAGGAAGGGAAAAATTTGGGAATTCTGGACAAATGAGGATAGGGAAAAAATGGGGAATTCTGGAAAAATGAAGGCAGGGAAAAGGAAAAAATGGGGAATTCTTGAAAATTGAAGGCAGGGAAAGGGGAAAAATTTGGGAATTCTGGAAAAATGAGGATAGGGAAAGGGAAAAAATTTGGGAATTGTGGAAAACTGAGGGCAGGAAAAGGGGAAAAATTGGGGAATTCTGGAAAAATGAAGGCAGGGAAAGGGAAAAATTGGGGAATTCTGGAAAATTGAGGGCAGGGAAAGGGAAAAAATTTGGGAATTCTGGTAAACTGAGAGCAGGGAAATGGAAAAAAATGGGGATTATGAAAACTGAGGGTAGGAAAAGGGGAAAAATGTGGGAATTTTGGGAGAAGTGAGGGCGCAGAGCCCCCTGAAAGGAGCAATTCCCGATGCACCTGGCTCGGGAACGCCGCTCCAGCGGCACCCGCGGGATCCTCCTCTCCGGCAGCACTTTGGGGTTGGGTTTTTTGGGGTTTTTTTTTTTGGTTTATTTGGGATGTTTTCGTGGCTATCCATTATTTTTGCGGGATATTTATTGTATTTATTTTATTTTTTTTTTTTTATTTTTTGGGGGGGTTTATTTCGGGAATGTCACCCTCAGAACAAAGCGCTGCCCCACCCCAGGGCTCATCCCCCTCACGGGAGGGGTGAGGGGGCGGCGGTGCCATTTTTTTTTTTTTTAGGGTTTTTTTTTTTTTTCCCGGGAGGGAATTAAAAATGGAAATAAATTTAAAAGAGGAGAAAAAAAAATTAAAAAAAAAAAAATCAAATCAATGAGGCGGGGGAGCGAGGATGAGGAATTTCGATCGAGGTTGGGGGGGGGGGAATAAAAGCCGGTGGGAGTTTGGGGGTGAAGTTCGTGAGCGGCGCTGAGGCCGGGGGTGGCTGAGGGAAGGAATGGGGGAAGGAATGGGGGAAGGAATGGTGGGAAGGAATGGGGGAAGGAATGGTGGGAAGGAATGAGGGAATGAGGGAGGGAAGGGAAGGAGGGAAAGAAGGAGGGAAGGAGGGAAGGAGGGAGGGAAGGAGCGCGGGGTCCCTGAGGGGGGAGCGATGGCGGAGGGCGGGCCCGCAGCGAGGGGAGGGGAGGGGACGGAGCCGCGCTCAGCGAGGGGAGGAAGGAGAGAGAGAGGGAGGGAGGGAGAGAGAGAGAGAGAGAGAGAGAGAGAGAGGGGGAGGAGGAGGAGGAGGCCGCCATGGCCGGGGAAGGAGCGAACGAACGAACGAGCGAGCGGCGCCGCTCCTCCTTCCTTGCCGGCCCCGTGACAGCGGCCGCGGGAGCCGCGGGGCAGCGGCTCGGGCCGAGCTCCGCCGCGGGGCCCCGCTCGTTCCTCACTCACCTGCCGCTGACGGGGCCGAGGCCAACGGCGGCCAACGCCACAGCGACTCCCGCGGCCGGGCCGGGCCGGGCCGGGCCGGGTGAAGCGGCGCTTCCCGGGGCTTGCGGGAGATGAGGGTGGAGGGTGGAGGGAGGTGCTGGCGGCCCCGGCTCCGCTCAGGGGTTCCCCCGGCGCCCGCCGGGGCCCCTCGGCTGGGCGGCGCGGCGAGGCTGCGGGGCTCCGGCTCGGGCTCGCCGCGATCCTCCCTCCCTTCCCTCCTCCCGGCGGGACGGGGCGGAGCTGGGCACGGAGGACGAAGGGGGCGGTGGCGGCGGAGCTCCGCCGGGGATGGATCCTCCTCCTCCTCCTGCTGCTGCCCTTCCTCCTCCTCCTCCTCCTCCTCCGCTCTGAGGCCGAGGCCTCCGAGCCGCCGCCATCTTCTACCGGCAGGGCCGAGCCGAGGGCCCCCGGGGCGGCGGGGACCGGGACCGGGACCGGGAAGGCGGCGCCATGTTGGCGCCTGAGGGCGGCCGGCGCTGAGGGGCCCCGGGGATCGGCGCCCGGAGACACCGCGGTGCCCTCGGCCCGGGGATCTTCTCGGTGCCCTCGGCCCCGGGGACCTTCCCGGTGCCATCACCGTGCCCTCAGCCCCGGGACTTCGCCGGTGCCTTCAGCCCCGGTGTCCCTCCCGGTGTCCCCCCGGTGCCCTCAGCTCCGGGACCCCGCTGGTGCCACCGCTCTGCCCTCAGCCCCGGGAGCTCCCCGGTGTCCCCTCCCGGTGTCCCCTCCCGGTGTCCCCTCCCGGGGTCCCCTCCCGGGGTCCCCTCCCGGGGTCCCCTCCCGGTCCCGGTGTCCCCTCCCGGGGTCCCCTCCCGGTGTCCCCTCCCGGGGTCCCCTCCCGGTCCCGGTGTCCCCTCCCGGTGTCCCCTCCCGGTCCCATCCCAGCCGAGCTCCCGGCTCTGCCTCAGCCAGGGCCGAGTCAGCCTCTGAAATTCTGGGATTCGGGAATGGTTTGGGATGGGATCCTTGGATCTTCAATCCCATCCCAACCCCGCCAGCCCAAATTTTTCCAGACTTTCCTTGGACGCTCCCAGGGATTCTCTGGGAATTCCAGCCCAGCCGGGAATTCCTTCCCAAATCCCATTTCCCCCTTTCCCAGGGAATTCCCTCCATTCCCAGCCCGGCATTGGATCCGTCCCCATCCTGACTCCTCTGCGGGAAGGAATTTTGGGAATTCCCTGGGAATCCAGGACTCCAGGAAGGGTCTCCCTTCCCTTTTCCATCCCCGAATTCCATAAAAAATCCCTCGGGATGGATCCTGAGTGTGCTGGATCCCAGAATCCTGGAATTCCATTGGTATGATCCATGCATTTTAAATCCCATCCCGGTCTGCTCCAACCTTTCCTTGGACGCTCCCAGGGATTCTCTGGGAATTCCACCCCACCCTTTCCCACGTCCCAAGCCAAGATTTTATTCCCCCCCCCCAAATTCCCAATTAAATTTTTCCCAATTTCCCCAATTCCGAGTCACCGGAGCCGGATGGAGCCGAACTCACCTGGATCCGCCGCTCCTTCTCCTCCTCTCTTCCCGATTTTTCCCGTTTCCCATCGGGTGAAGTTGTTTACCTTGATATTCCCGATGGGAATGGTGAGCGCCGGCGTTCCGGAAAAACAAGTGGGATTTGAAAGGCCCAGGTGAAGGCAGCATTGGGAATTCTCCCTCCAGCAACACCTGATCCCGGGTTTTGGCTTTTCCCAGGAAAATCCATTGCGAGGCGGAATTCCCGGAGAAGCTCTGGCACCTGCCTCGGATCCTTCGGAGCGTCCAAGGAAAAGTTGGAAAATTTTGGGATGTTTGGGTTGGAAAGGGATGGGATTTAAAATGCATGGATCCCATCTGAAGAATTCTGGGATCCAGGACACTCAGGATCCATCCCAAGGGATTTTTTATGGAATTCTGGGATGGAAAAGGGAAGGGAGACCCTTCCTGAAGCCCTGAATTCCCAGGGAATTCCCAAAATTCCTTCCCGCAGAGGAGTCGGGATGGGGACAGATCCAGTGCCGGGATGGGAATGGAGAGAATTCCCTGGGAAAGGAGAAATGGGATTTGGGAAGGAATTCCCAGAAAACCCCTGGGAGCGTCCAAGGAACGTTTGGAGCATTCTGGGATCCTGGGAGGTGCCGGGGTCGGAATGGGATGAGATTCCCAGCACGAGAAAAATCCTGATTTCCAACCTCTCCATTTTTTTTTCCCCCAATCCCGATTTTTTTTTTTTTTTTTTTTTTTTTTTAACCCAAGGCATTTTTCCAGCCGGGACAATTCCCTGGGAAGGGAAAATTCCATGGAAAGTTCTGTTGGAAAAACTGGGATGGCATGAGAGGGGAAAGGGAGGCGACGTCCTGGATGGTGCTGCCTTCTGCAGAGATTCCTGATGGATGCACGGGGTGGGAAAAGGGGGAAAAAAGTGGGAAAAAGTGGGAAAAGGGAAAAGGAAAAGGAGGGGAAAAGGGAAATGGAAAACGGGGGGAAAGGAAAGGGAAAAAAAATGAGGGAAATGGGAAAAAAAGAGGGGAAGGGAAATGGAAAATGGGGGAAAAGGAAAGGGGGAAAAATGGAGAAGAAAAGGGAAAAGGAGAATAAAGGGGAAAAGGGAAAAATGGAAGAGGGGAAATGGGGAAAAAATGAAAGTGGAAAAAGGAAAAATGGGGGGAAAGAAAAAGGGAAAAGGAGGAAAAAAGGGAATAGGAAACAAGGGGGAAAGGGGAAAAGGGAAAAGGAGAAAAAAGGGAAAAAGAAGAAAAGGGGGAAGGAGGGGAAAGAGAAAAGAGAAAAAAGGGGGGGAAAGGGAAGGAGAAAGGGAAAGGAAAAAGGGGAAAAGGGGGGAAGGGGAAAAGGAAAAGGGGGAAAGGGAAAAAAGGGGAAAGGGAAAAAGGGAAAAAAGGGGGAAAGGGAAAAAGGGGAAAGGAAAAAAAGGAAAGGGGAAAAAAGGGGAAAGGGAAAAAGGGGAAAAGGGAAAAAAGGGGGAAAGGGGAAAAGGGAAAAAGGGGGAAGAGGGAAAAAGGGGGAAAGGGAAAATGGGGAAAAGGGAAAAAAGGGGAAAAGGAAAAAAGGGGAAAGAGGGAAAAGGGGGGAAGAGGGGAAAAGGGGGAAAGGGAAAATGGGGAAGAAAAGGAAAAAGGAGAAAAAAGGAAAAGGGGAAGGGGGTAAGGGGAAAAGGGAAGAGATTTGAGGAAGGAAAGGGATTAGGGAAGGGATTTAAGGAATGGAAGGGAATTTGGGATGGGATTTAGGGAATGGATTCAGGAAAAAGGAAAAGATTTTGGGATGGGATTTAGGAAAGGGAAAGGATTTCGGGAAGGGATTTAAGGAATGGATTCAGGAAAAGGGAAGGGAAAATATTTCAGGATGGGAAAGGATTTCGGGAATGGCTCAGAATTCCAGGATTTCGGGAATTGGGATGTGCTGGTCAGGGAAGGGAATGGGAATGGATTTGGGAATGGGAAGGGATTTTAGGGAGTGGAGTCCAGGACAGAGAAGGATCCGGGCTGGAGCGGGATCCAGAATGGACCGGGATCCCTGGAAAAGGAAACTGGGAGAGATGGAAGTGTTGGAAAAATGGGAATGGGGGGGGGAAAAAACTGGGATAGAGGATGGATGAGGGAGGAGAAGAGATCCGAGAGGGAGCGGGAATTCGGGATGGGGATCCGGGATGGAGCGGGAATTCGGGATGGGGATCAGGGATGGAGCGGGAATTCAGGATGGGGATCAGGGATGGAGTGGGAATTTGGGATGGAACAGGAATTCGGGATGGGGATCCGGGATGGAGCGGGAATTCGGGATGGGGGTCTGGAATGGAGCGGGAATTCAGGATGGGGAGAGATCCGAGATGATCGGGATCCAATAAAGGGATCTGGACAGGGATCTGGGAAGGATCCAGAACAGGGATCCGGGATGGACTGGGATCTGGGAGGGATCAACATCCAGAACAGGGATCTGGGACAGGGATCAGGATCTGGGATAAGGATCCAGGATGGATTGGGATCCAGGACAGGGATCTGGGATGGATTGGGATCCAGGACAGGGATCTGGGATGGATTGGGATCTGGGACAGGGATCCGGGATGGATTGGGATCCGGGACAGGGATCTGGGATGGATTGGGATCAGGGACAGGGATCTGGGATGGATTGGGATCCGGGACAGGGATCCGGGATGGATTGGGATCCGGGACAGGGATCTGGGATGGATTGGGATCCGGGACAGGGATCTGGGATGGATTGGGATCAGGGACAGGGATCTGGGATGGATTGGGATCCGGGACAGGGATCTGGGATGGATTGGGATCAGGGACAGGGATCTGGGATGGATTGGGATCCAGGACAGGGATCTGGGATGGATTGGGATCTGGGACAGGGATCCGGGATGGATTGGGATCCGGGACAGGGATCTGGGATGGATTGGGATCAGGGACAGGGATCTGGGATGGATTGGGATCCGGGACAGGGATTTGGGATGGATTGGGATCTGGGACAGGGATCTGGAATGGATTGGGATCCAGGACAGGGATCCGGGATGGATTGGGATCCAGGACAGGGATTTGGGATGGATTGGGATCCAGGACAGGGATCTGGGATGGATTGGGATCTGGGACAGGGATCTGGGATGGATTGGGATCTGGGATGGATTGGGACCCAGGACAGGGATCCGGGATGGATTGGGATCCAGGACAGGGATCCCGAATGGATTGGGATCCAGGACAGGGATCTGGGATGGATTGGGATCTGGGATGGATTGGGACCCAGGACAGGGATCCGGGATGGATTGGGATCCAGGACAGGGATCCCGAATGGATTGGGATCCAGGACAGGGATCCGGGATGGATTGGGATCTGGAACAGGGATTTGGGATGGATTGGGATCCGGGACAGGGATCTGGGATGGATTGGGATCTGGGATGGATTGGGATCCGGGATGGATTGGGATCCAGGACAGGGATCCGGGATGGATTGGGATGTGGGATGGATTGGGATCCAGGACAGGGATCTGGGATGGATTGGGATCTGGGACAGGGATCTGGGATGGATTGGGATCTGGGACAGGGATCCGGAATGGATTGGGATCCAGGACAGGGATCTGGGATGGATTGGGATCTGGGATGGATTGGGACCCAGGACAGGGATCCGGGATGGATTGGGATCCAGGACAGGGATCCGGGATGGATTGGGATCCAGGACAGGGGTCCCGAATGGATTGGGATCCAGGACAGGGATCCGGGATGGATTGGGATCTGGAACAGGGATTTGGGATGGATTGGGATCCGGGACAGGGATCTGGGATGGATTGGGATCTGGGATGGATTGGGATCCGGGATGGATTGGGATCCGGGATGGATTGGGATCCAGGACAGGGATCCGGGATGGATTGGGATGTGGGATGGATTGGGATCCAGGACAGGGATCTGGGATGGATTGGGATCTGGGACAGGGATCTGGGATGGATTGGGATCTGGGACAGGGATCCGGAATGGATTGGGATCCAGGACAGGGATCTGGGATGGATTGGGATCTGGGATGGATTGGGATCCGGGACAGGGATTTGTGATGGATTGGGATCCAGGACAGGGATCTGGGATGGATTGGGATCTGGGATGGATTGGGATCCGGGACAGGGATCTGGGATGGATTGGGATCTGGGATGGATTGGGATCTGGGACAGGGATCTGGGATTGATTGGGATCCAGGACAGGGATCTGGGATGGATTGGGATCTGGGATGGATTGGGATCCAGAACAGGGATCTGGGATGGATTGGGATCTGGGATGGATTGGGATCCGGGACAGGGATCTGGGATGGATTGGGATCCAGGACAGGGATCCCGAATGGATTGGGATCCAGGACAGGGATCCGGAATGGATTGGGATCCGGGACAGGGATCTGGGATGGATTGGGATCTGGGATGGATTGGGATCCGGGACAGGGATCTGGGATGGATTGGGATCCAGGACAGGGATTTGGGATGGATTGGGATCCAGGACAGGGATCTGGGATGGATTGGGATCTGGGATGGATTGGGATCCGGGATGGATTGGGATCTGGGACAGGGATCTGGGATGGATTGGGATCTGGGATGGATTGGGATCCGGGACAGGGATCCGGGATGGATTGGGATCCGGGACAGGGATCTGGGATGGATTGGGATCCGGGACAGGGATTTGTGATGGATTGGGATCCAGGACAGGGATCCGGGATGGATTGGGATCCAGGACAGGGATTTGGGATGGATTGGGATCTGGGATGGATTGGGATCCGGGACAGGGATCCGGGATGGATTGGGATCCGGGACAGGGATCTGGGATGGATTGGGATCTGGGATGGATTGGGATCTGGGACAGGGATTTGGGATGGATTGGGATCCGGGACAGGGATTTGGGATGGATTGGGATCCGGGACAGGGATTTGGGATGGATTGGGATCCGGGACAGGGATTTGGGATGGATTGGGATCCGGGACAGGGATCCGGGATGGATTGGGATCCGGGACAGGGATTTGGGATGGATTGGGATCCTGGACAGGGATTTGGGATGGATTGGGATCCAGGACAGGGATCCGTGAATGCCCTTCCATGGGGGCCGGGCCCCCCGGGCACTGTGGGGTTCAGGGGTGCGGATTTGGGGTTCAGGATCCAAAATTTGGGGTTCAGGATCCAAAATTTGGGATGCGGATTTTGGGGAGCGGGATCCCCATTTTGGGGGTGGGAATTTGGTGCGTGGGAATTCCCACCAGGAATTTGGGAATTCGGGAAGAGATCCCGGAGTTTTTTAGGGATTTTGAAGCCAAATCCCAGATGCTGGAGGAGTCACGGCCGTGGGGATTCCCAGATATCCCAAAAGAATCCCAGGAATGCTGAGTCTGGTGGCAAGGGAACTTTGGGATTCGAGATTCCAAAGTTTGGGAAATGGGGCTTGGATGGGAGGAGGAGATGGAGTTTTAGGATTTCCTTAAAGAGGGCGTGGATTTGGGGGATCCCAGTGGGAATGGGGTGGGAATCCAAATCCAATCCTATCCCCATCCCAAATCCAATCCCACATCCTGTCTCCATCCCATCCCAACTCCTTCCCAATCCTATCCCATCCCAATCCCAAATCTCATCCCATCCCAAAATCCCAAATCCCAAATCCCAAATCCCAAATCCCATCCCATCCCATCCCATCCCATCCCATCCCATCCCATCCCAATTCCTTCCAAATCCTATCCCATTCCAATCCCAAATCCCATCCATTAGATGATCCCATTCCCATCAGGACAATCCTGATCCCATTCCCATTGGATGATCCCATTCCCTGTGGGACGATCCCGATCCCATTCCCATTGGACGATCCCATTCTCATTCCCCCATCGGGTGATCCCATTGGACAATCCCGATCTCCTTCCCATCAGGACAATCCCGATCCCATTCCCACTGGACAACCCCAATCCCATTCCCATTCCCACTGGATGATCTCGATCCCATTGGACAATCCTGTTCCCATTCCCATTGGATGATCCCAATTCCATCGGGATGATCCCGATCCCATTCCCTTTGGACGATCCCATTCCCTGTGGGACGATCCTGATCCCATTCCCATTGGACGATCCTGATCCCATTCCCATTGGACGATCCCATTCCCCACGGGATGATCCCGATCCCATTCCCCTTGGACGATCCTGATCCCATTCCCATTGGACGATCCCATTCCCCACAGGATGATCCCGATCCCATTCCCATTGGATGATGCCATTCCCTGTGGGACGCTCCCGATCCCATTCCCATTGGACAATCCCATTCTCATTCCCCCATCGGGTGATCCCATTGGACAATCCCGATCTCCTTCCCATCATGACAATCCCAATCCCATTCCCATTCCTATTCCCATTGGATGATCCCATTCCCCATTGGATGATCCTGGTCCCATTCCCATTGGACGATCCCAATCCCACTCCCCCATGGGACGATCCCATTCCCAACAGGAGGATCCCATTGCCGCATGGGACGATCACGATCCTATTCCCATTGGATGATCCTGGTCCCATTGGACAATCCAAATCCCATTCCCATTGGACGATCCCATTCCCCACGGGACGATCCCGATCCCATTCCCATTGGACGATCCCATTACCCACGGGACGATCCTGATCCCATTCCCATTGGACGATCCCATTCCCCACAGGATGATCCTGGTCCCATTCCCATTGGACGATCCCATTCCCCCGTGGGATGATCCCAATCCCATTCCCCACGGGACGATCCTGATCCCATTCCCATTGGACGATCCTGATCCCATTCCCATTGGACGATCCCATTACCCACAGGACGATCCCGATCCCATTCCCATTGGATGATCCCATTCCCCCGTGGGAAGATCCTGATCCCATTCCCCACGGGATGATCCCAATCCCATTCCTATTGGACCATCCCATTCTCCCGTGGGACGATCCCGATCCCATTCCCATTGGACGATCCCATTCTCCCGTGGGACGATCCCGATCCCATTCTCATTGGACGATCCCATTCTCCCATGGGACGATCCCGATCCCATTCTCATTGGACGATCCCATTCTCCCGTGCGACGATCCCGATCCCATTCCCATTGGACGATCCCATTCTCCCGTGCGACGATCCCGATCCCGTTCCGGTGCAGAAGGGCGGGGCCGAGTCCCGGTGCGGGGTCCGAAGGTCCCGGTCCCGCCCGGCCCCGCTGCCGTTCCGGGTTAATGATTTCCCGGGAAAGGCACCGGGACAGCTCCGGGAACCCGCGGGACTTTGAGCCGGGCCGGGGCCGAGCTTGGGGTCAGAGCCGGACGGGGACGGAGCCCGGAACCCAAAGGGGGCTGAACCAGAACCACAAATGGGGCCGAACCCAAACCCCAATGGGGACGAACCAGAACCCCCGAAACCCAAATGGGGCTGAACCCCAGAACCCCTGAAACCCAAACGGGGCTGAACCCGAACCCCAAATGGGGCTGAACCCGAACCCCAAATGGGACCAAACCCAAACCCCAAATGGGGCCGAACCAGAACCCCAAATGGGGCCGAACCCGAACCCCAAATGGGGCTGAACCCCTGAACCCCAAATGGGACCAAACCCAAACCACAAATGGGGCTGAACCCCTGAACCCCAAATGGGGCCAAACCCAAACCACAAACGGGGCTGAACCAGAACCCCAAATGGGACCAAACCCAAACCACAAACGGGGCCGAACCAGAACCAGAATTGGGGCTGAACCCGAACCCCAAATGGGGCCGAACCCCAAATGGGGCCGAACCCCAGAACCCCTGAACCCCAAATGGGGCCAAACCCAAACCCCAAATGGGGCTGAACCCCAGAACCCCTGAACCCCAAAAGGGCGAAACCCAAACCACAAACGGGGCTGAACCAGAACCAGAATTGGGGCTGAACCCAAACCCCAAATGGGGCTGAACCAGAACCCCAAATGGGGCCGAACCCAAACCACAAATGGGGCTGAACCCCTGAACCCCAAATGGGACCAAACCCAAACCACAAATGGGGCTGAACCCCAGAACCCCAAAAGGGGCTGAACCCCCGAACCCCAAATGGGGCCGAACCCCAAATGGGGCCGAACCCCAGAACCCCTGAACCCCAAATGGGGCCAAACCCAAACCCCAAATGGGGCTGAACCCCAGAACCCCTGAACCCCAAAAGGGCGAAACCCAAACCACAAACGGGGCTGAACCAGAACCAGAATTGGGGCTGAACCCAAACCCCAAATGGGGCTGAACCAGAACCAGAATTGGGGCTGAACCCAAACCCCAAATGGGGCTGAACCAGAACCCCAAATGGGGCCGAACCCAAACCCCAAATGGGGCTGAACCCCTGAACCCCAAATGGGACCAAACCCAAACCACAAATGGGGCTGAACCCCTGAACCCCAAATGGGACCAAACCCAAACCACAAATGGGGCTGAACCCCAGAACCCCAGAAGGGGCTGAACCCCTGAACCCCAAATGGGGCCAAACCCAAACCACAAACGGGGCTGAACCAGAACCAGAATTGGGGCTGAACCCGAACCCCAAATGGGGCCGAACCCCAAATGGGGCCGAACCCCAGAACCCCTGAACCCCAATAGGGCGAAACCCAAACCACAAACGGGGCTGAACCAGAACCAGAATTGGGGCTGAACCCAAACCCCAAATGGGGCTGAACCAGAACCAGAATTGGGGCTGAACCCAAACCCCAAATGGGGCTGAACCAGAACCAGAATTGGGGCTGAACCCAAACCCCAAATGGGGCTGAACCCCTGAACCCCAAATGGGACCAAACCCAAACCCCAAATGGGGCTGAACCCCTGAACCCCAAATGGGACCAAACCCAAACCACAAACGGGGCCGAACCAGAACCAGAATTGGGGCTGAACCCGAACCCCAAATGGGGCCGAACCCCAAATGGGGCCGAACCCCAGAACCCCTGAACCCCAAATGGGGCCAAACCCAAACCCCAAATGGGGCTGAACCCCAGAACCCCTGAACCCCAAAAGGGCGAAACCCAAACCACAAACGGGGCTGAACCAGAACCAGAATTGGGGCTGAACCCAAACCCCAAATGGGGCTGAACCAGAACCCCAAATGGGGCCGAACCCAAACCACAAATGGGGCTGAACCCCTGAACCCCAAATGGGACCAAACCCAAACCACAAATGGGGCTGAACCCCAGAACCCCAAAAGGGGCTGAACCCCCGAACCCCAAATGGGGCCGAACCCCAAATGGGGCCGAACCCCAGAACCCCTGAACCCCAAATGGGGCCAAACCCAAACCCCAAATGGGGCTGAACCCCAGAACCCCTGAACCCCAAAAGGGCGAAACCCAAACCACAAACGGGGCTGAACCAGAACCAGAATTGGGGCCGAACCCAAACCCCAATGGGGACGAACCAGAACCCCCGAAACCCAAATGGGGCTGAACCCCAGAACCCCTGAAACCCAAACGGGGCTGAACCCGAACCCCAAATGGGGCTGAACCCGAACCCCAAATGGGACCAAACCCAAACCCCAAATGGGGCCGAACCAGAACCCCAAATGGGGCCGAACCCGAACCCCAAATGGGGCTGAACCCCTGAACCCCAAATGGGACCAAACCCAAACCCCAAATGGGGCTGAACCCCTGAACCCCAAATGGGACCAAACCCAAACCACAAATGGGGCTGAACCCCTGAACCCCAAATGGGGCCAAACCCAAACCACAAACGGGGCTGAACCAGAACCCCAAATGGGACCAAACCCAAACCACAAACGGGGCCGAACCAGAACCAGAATTGGGGCTGAACCCGAACCCCAAATGGGGCCGAACCCCAAATGGGGCCGAACCCCAGAACCCCTGAACCCCAAATGGGGCCAAACCCAAACCCCAAATGGGGCTGAACCCCAGAACCCCTGAACCCCAAAAGGGCGAAACCCAAACCACAAACGGGGCTGAACCAGAACCAGAATTGGGGCTGAACCCAAACCCCAAATGGGGCTGAACCAGAACCCCAAATGGGGCCGAACCCAAACCACAAATGGGGCTGAACCCCTGAACCCCAAATGGGACCAAACCCAAACCACAAATGGGGCTGAACCCCAGAACCCCAAAAGGGGCTGAACCCCCGAACCCCAAATGGGGCCGAACCCCAAATGGGGCCGAACCCCAGAACCCCTGAACCCCAAATGGGGCCAAACCCAAACCCCAAATGGGGCTGAACCCCAGAACCCCTGAACCCCAAAAGGGCGAAACCCAAACCACAAACGGGGCTGAACCAGAACCAGAATTGGGGCTGAACCCAAACCCCAAATGGGGCTGAACCAGAACCAGAATTGGGGCTGAACCCAAACCCCAAATGGGGCTGAACCAGAACCCCAAATGGGGCCGAACCCAAACCCCAAATGGGGCTGAACCCCTGAACCCCAAATGGGACCAAACCCAAACCACAAATGGGGCTGAACCCCTGAACCCCAAATGGGACCAAACCCAAACCACAAATGGGGCTGAACCCCAGAACCCCAGAAGGGGCTGAACCCCTGAACCCCAAATGGGGCCAAACCCAAACCACAAACGGGGCTGAACCAGAACCAGAATTGGGGCTGAACCCGAACCCCAAATGGGGCCGAACCCCAAATGGGGCCGAACCCCAGAACCCCTGAACCCCAATAGGGCGAAACCCAAACCACAAACGGGGCTGAACCAGAACCAGAATTGGGGCTGAACCCAAACCCCAAATGGGGCTGAACCAGAACCAGAATTGGGGCTGAACCCAAACCCCAAATGGGGCTGAACCAGAACCAGAATTGGGGCTGAACCCAAACCCCAAATGGGGCTGAACCCCTGAACCCCAAATGGGACCAAACCCAAACCCCAAATGGGGCTGAACCCCTGAACCCCAAATGGGACCAAACCCAAACCACAAACGGGGCCGAACCAGAACCAGAATTGGGGCTGAACCCGAACCCCAAATGGGGCCGAACCCCAAATGGGGCCGAACCCCAGAACCCCTGAACCCCAAATGGGGCCAAACCCAAACCCCAAATGGGGCTGAACCCCAGAACCCCTGAACCCCAAAAGGGCGAAACCCAAACCACAAACGGGGCTGAACCAGAACCAGAATTGGGGCTGAACCCAAACCCCAAATGGGGCTGAACCAGAACCCCCGAAACCCAAATGGGGCTGAACCCCAGAACCCCTGAACCCCAAATGGGGCCGAACCCAAACCCCAAATGGGGCTGAACCCCTGAACCCCAAATGGGGCCGAACCCAAACCACAAATGGGGCTGAACCCCTGAACCCCAAATGGGACCAAACCCAAACCACAAATGGGGCTGAACCCCAGAACCCCAAAAGGGGCTGAACCCCCGAACCCCAAATGGGGCCGAACCCCAAATGGGGCCGAACCCCAGAACCCCTGAACCCCAAATGGGGCCAAACCCAAACCCCAAATGGGGCTGAACCCCAGAACCCCTGAACCCCAATAGGGCGAAACCCAAACCACAAACGGGGCTGAACCAGAACCAGAATTGGGGCTGAACCCAAACCCCAAATGGGGCTGAACCAGAACCAGAATTGGGGCTGAACCCAAACCCCAAATGGGGCTGAACCAGAACCCCAAATGGGGCCGAACCCAAACCCCAAATGGGGCTGAACCCCTGAACCCCAAATGGGACCAAACCCAAACCACAAATGGGGCTGAACCCCTGAACCCCAAATGGGACCAAACCCAAACCACAAATGGGGCTGAACCAGAACCCCAAATGGGACCAAACCCAAACCACAAACGGGGCCGAACCAGAACCAGAATTGGGGCTGAACCCGAACCCCAAATGGGGCCGAACCCCAAATGGGGCCGAACCCCAGAACCCCTGAACCCCAAATGGGGCCAAACCCAAACCACAAATGGGGCTGAACCCCTGAACCCCAGAAGGGGCTGAACCCCTGAACCCCAAATGGGGCCAAACCCAAACCACAAACGGGGCTGAACCAGAACCAGAATTGGGGCTGAACCCGAACCCCAAATGGGGCCGAACCCCAAATGGGGCCGAACCCCAGAACCCCTGAACCCCAAATGGGGCCAAACCCAAACCCCAAATGGGGCTGAACCAGAACCAGAATTGGGGCTGAACCCAAACCCCAAATGGGGCTGAACCAGAACCCCAAATGGGACCAAACCCAAACCACAAACGGGGCTGAACCCGAACCCCAAATGGGGCCGGAACTGCAGGAATTCCCCTCTCCCCATTCCTCTTTTTTTTTTTTTTTTCGTGGAGTTTTCCCCAAATCCAGCAGAAAAAATCCCACAATTATCCCCAAAAATCCACAACGGAAATCCAAAAATTATTCCCAAAATCCAGCACAGAAATCCGGGATTTATTCCAAAACTCCATCAGAACAATCCGAGAAATATTCCAAAAAACCCTGGGAAAAAATCCCGGAATGATCCCAAAAATCCAACACAAAAATTCCAAAATCCAGCACAGGAATTCCAAAATTATCCCCAAAATACAGCACAAAAATCCCAAAATTATGCCAAAATTTGGAATAAAATGGGACAAAAAATGTGATTACAGTGGGACTAAAGTGGAAAAAAGAATGGGGAAAAAAACTGAGAAAAAAGGGGGAAAAGGGAAAAAAATTGGGAAAATAATGGGAAAAAAATTCTGAAGAATTTGGGAATAAAATGGAAACAAAATGATAAATATTGGGAATAAAATGGGAATAAAAAGGGAAAAATTGGGAAGAAAATGGGGAAATATTGGGAATAAAATGGGGAAATATTGGGAATAAAATGGGGAAATATTGGGAATAAAATGGGAGAAAATTGGGAATAAAATGGGGGGAAATTGGGAATAAAATGGGAAATATTGGGAATAAAATGGGGAAATATTGGGAACAAAATGGGGGAAAATTGGAAATAAAATGAGGGAAAATCGGGAATAAAATGGGGGAAAATTGGGAATAAAATGGGAAATATTGGGAATAAAATGGGGAAAATTGGGAATAAAATGGGGAAAAATTGGGAATAAAATGGGGAAAAATTGGGAATAAAATGGGGAAAAATTGGGAATAAAATGGGGAAATATTGGGAACAAAATGGGGGAAAATTGGAAATAAAATGAGGGAAAATCGGGAATAAAATGGGGGAAAATTGGGAATAAAATGGGGAAAAATTGGGAATAAAATGGGGGAAATATTGGGAATAAAATGGGGAAATACTGGGAATAAAATGGGGAAATATTGGGAATAAAATGGGGGAAAATTGGGAATAAAATGGGGGAAAATTGGAATAAAATGGGGGAAAATTGGGAATAAAATGGGGAAAAATTGGGAATAAAATGGGGAAAAATTGGGAATAAAATGGGGGAAATATTGGGAATAAAATGGGGAAATATTGGGAATAAAATGGGGAAATATTGGGAATAAAATGGGGGAAAATTGGGAATAAAATGGGGAAAAATTGGGAATAAAATGGGGGAAAATTGGGAATAAAATGGGGGGAAACTGGGAATAAAATGGGGAAATATTGGGAATAAAATGGCGGAAAAATTGGGAATAAAATGGGGAAATATTGGGAATAAAATGGGGGAAAATTGGGAATAAAATGGGGAAAAATTGGGAATAAAATGGGGGAAATATTGGGAATAAAATGGGGAAATATTGGGAATAAAATGGGGGAATATTGGGAATAAATGGGGGAAAATTGGGAATAAAATGGGGGAAAATTGGGAATAAAATGGGGAAAATTGGGAATAAAATGGGGAAAAATTGGGAATAAAATGGGGGAAAATTGGGAATAAAATGGGGAAAAATTGGGAAT